>NW_004443973.1:14311382-14391380 GCF_000243295.1 Trichechus manatus latirostris
ATCACACGTGAAGAAAGCAAGAGGTCATTAAAAAGACAGGAAAGAAAAAAAAGACCAAAATGGATGTCAGAAGAGACTCTGAAACTTGCTCTTGAATGTAGAGTAGCTAAAGCAAAAGGAAGAAATGATGAAGTAAAAGAGCTGAACAGAAGATTTCAAAGGGCAGCTCCATAAGACAAAGTACTATAATGAAATGAGCGAAGACATGGAGTTAGCAAACCAAAAGGGAAGAACAAGCTCGGCATTTCTCAAGTTGAAAGAACTGAAGAAAAACTTCAAGCCTCAGGTTGCAATACTGAAGGATTCTATGGGCAAAATACTGAATGACACAGGAAGTAACGAAAGAAGATGGAAGGAATACACAGAGTCACTGTAACAAAAGAATTGGTTGACATTCAACTATTTCAGGAGGTAGCATATGATTAAAAACAGATGGTAATGAAGGAAGAAATCCAAGCTGCATTAAAGGCATTGGTGAAAATGTAGGCTCCAGGAACTGATGGAATACCAACTCCTGAAGCCTTAAAAATCCTCAAAACTGTACCAATAAGCAACATCATGATAAATGGAGAAAAGATTGGAGTCGTCAAGGATTTCATTTTACTTGGATCCAACAAATGGATGCAATGCCGGAAGCATTCACTCATCTATGTCAAAAAAATATTGAAGACAGCTACCTGGCTAACTGACTGAAAGAGATTCATATTTGTGCCCGTTCCAAAAAAGGCGATCCAACAGAATGTGGAAATTATCTAACAATATCATTAATATCATATGCAAGTAAAATTTTGCTGAAGATCATTCAAAAACATTGACAGGGAACTGCCAGAAATTCAAGCCGGATTCAGAAGAATTGCTGACGTCAGCTGGATCTTGGCTGAAAGCAGAGAATACCAGAAAGATGTTTACCTGTGTTTTTATTAACTATGTAAAGGCATTCAACAGTGTGGATCACAACAAATTATGGACAACATTACGAAGAATAGGACTTCCAGAACACCTAATTGTACTCACAATAACTTGTACATAGACTGAGAAGCAGTCGTTTGAACAGAACAAGGAGATACTGCATGGTTGGAAATCAGGAAAGGTGTGCGTCAGGGTGGTATCTTTTCACCATACTTACTCAATTTGTATGCTGAGCAAATAATCTGAGAAGCTGGACTACATGAAGAACGGAGCATCAGGATTGGAGAAAGACTTATTAACAACCTATGATACACAGATGATGCAACCTTGCTTGCTCAAAGTGAAGTGGACTTGAAGCACTTACTAATGAAGATCAAAGACTACAGCCTTCAGTATGGATTACACCTCAATGTAAAGAAAATAAAAATCCTCACAACTGTACCAATAAGCAACATCATGATAAATGGAGAAAGATTGGAGTTGTCAAGGATATCATTTTACTTGGATCCACAATCAACACTCATGGAAGCAGCAGTCAAGAAATCTAACGATGTATTGCGTTGGGCAAATCTGCTGCAAAAGACCTCTTTAAAGCGTTCAAAAGCAAAGATGTCACTTTGAGGACTAAGATGCACCTGACCCAAGCCCTGGTATTTTCAACTGCCTTATATGCACGCGAAAGCCGGACAATGAATAAGGAAGACCGAAGAACTGACCCCTCTGAATTATGGTGTTGGTGAAGAATACTGAATATACCATCAACTGCCGGAAGAATGAACAAATCTGCTTTGGAAGAAGTACAGCCACAATGTTCTTAGAAACGAGGATGGTGAGACTTCGTCTTAAGTACTCTACACACATTATCAGGAGGAACCAGTCCCTGGAGAAGGACATCATGCTTTTAAAGTATATGGTCAATGTTCTCAGGGAACATCTAGCTCAACTGGCATAATAGTTTATAAAGAAAATGTTCTACATTCTACTTTGGTAAGTAGCGTCTGGGGTCTTAAAAGCCTGTGAGCGACCATCTAAGATACTCCACTGGTCTCACCCCTTCAGAAGCAAGGGAGAATGAAGAAAACTAAAGATATAAGGGAAAGATTAGTCAAAAGGACTAATGGACCACATCTACCATGGTCTCCACCAGACTGAGTCCCGTACAACTAGATAGTGCCCAGCTACCACTGACTGCTCTCACAGGGACTACAGTAGAGGGTCCTGGACAGAACTGGAGAAAAACGTAGAACAAAATTCTCACTCACAAAAAAGACCAGACTTACTGGCCTGACAGAGACTGGAGAAACGCACAGAGTATGGCCCCCGGACATCCTTTTAGCTCCGTAGTGAAGTCACCCCCAAGGTTCACCCTTCAGCCAAAGGTTAGACAGGCCCATAAAACAAAACGAGACTAAAGGGGCACAACAGCCCAGGGACAAGGACTAGAAGGCAAGAGGGGACAGGAAAGCTGGTAATAGGGAACCTAAGGTTGAGAAGGGAAAGAGCTGACATGTCGTGGGGTTACTAACCAATGTCATAAAACAATATGTGTACTGTTTAATGAGAAACTAGTTTGTTCTGTAAACCATCATCTAAAGCACAATAAAAATAATAAATAAGTAAATAAAGTAGATGGTCAGCCAAAAAGAGGAAGACCCTCAGTGAGATGGATTGTTACACTGGCTGCAACAATGGACTCAAAACATAGCAATGACTGTGAGGATGGTGCAGGAGGACTGGGCAGTGTTTCGTTCTGTTGTACACAGGAGTGCTGTGAGTCAGAACTGACTCGACGGCACCTAACAACAAGAACAACAACATAATGGTAAACTGGTTTCAATTTTTACTTTGTATTCCTGTGTTTCATAAGGAAAATGTGAAAAAATCAACACATTCATAAAGAAATTTTAATCCTATTTTTATATTTAATTATTTTTCAAGAACAGTTTTGACTGACTTTAATCTTTTAATAATACTTACTGTGAATTCATGTCCTCTATTAATTGAGTGAGTTTTCTCCAGGGATTATACTCAGAATCAATGCTATACAGCCGCATGTGCAAGGCTAATACATGGAACAACTGATCTAAATAAATTGGAGAAAAGATCATTAGAAAGTTCACACGATTCTTCCAAAATAAAATTCTGACTAAATTTCTAATTAATTCATAAATAAATCTGTTTCTTATCCTTATAATTGTAATTTACCAAGTTTAAATATCAACTATTTCATGCTCTTTTAAGACAGAATCTGGAACAATGTGCCTACTTGCACATCTCCCTATTGTGGTCTCTTCCTAACCAAAATACTATGATCTTTAATACTCTACCCTCACAAAGAAACCACAAAGAAAGCACTCACTTTATACAAGGTAATTTATAGAAACATCGTATCATTAGCCACGTCATAAACCCAATACCTAGATTTACACAAAAGATGACTTGTAAATCAAAGGACAAAGCAAACATCTTGAATTATCACTTCTGCATTAAATTTTGATTTTTATGACAATTTTTCTTAAACCATTTGTAATTTAAACTATAACCTTGAAAAATGAGTAAATATTTCTTAAATTTCAAGACCCATCTGCCTCATCAAGTGGAATTTTAAGCTGCCTGTAGAAGAAAACTTTAGAAATATAGAAATATGCATACTTAGCATAGAATAGGTACCATAGAAGTTTACAGTATTTTAACCCAATTTTTATACCTAATTATTTTCAAATGATTAAAAATTCAAAATGAATCTAGTACCAATTTTCAGATGAATTTAAGATATTCCTTTTTCAAAAAGGCAATCAGTGGAAATGTAACGTTATCTATATACAACAGGTAATTTCTTAATCTTAGTTATTTCAAAGCATTTTTAATGTTTGTGAAATATAACCAATCTTATTCTAAAGTATGTTCATAGCACATATACCTTTTACCAAACCAGTATGCTTAAGAAAAAATAAGGTAAAGAGAGTCTTGCAGAAATGACAAAACACACTTAGACCATGAAAAAGGTTTGTTCCCTAAACTGACAAATGCCACATAAATTCTAATCTGCCTTTTTATTTAACATATTTTTTGAGTGTCAGGAAATGAAGGACTCCCTTCTTTTATTAACACCAATATAAGCATCACAAATTTTAATAAAAATCCTTCAAAAGGATTTTAAGTTATTGTTAAACCCATTTCATACGCTTAGTATGGCTATTTAAAGGACTATTGCTAAAGTAATGTGTTATTTTTCCACAGATTCTAGTTTCCACACAAGGACAATAATATCCATATAAATTACTGTTAGATAAAGTTTTTTTCTTTCCCTAATACTTCCCCCTAAATTCTCTTTGGACTGAATTGTGACTTCAACATGAAGAAAAAAGTAAAGTAAGAGATTACTTATGAGGACTATTCCTGCTATTTTAATTTCTTCTGTTTAATTCCTACTATTTAATTTTTTCTACCTACCAGTTTTAGCTTTCAACAAAATTCTGCTCATGATATTTAGAAGAAAAATTTTTGTTTTTAATTTTTAAATTATTCAGAAAACAATCCTAAATTTTGCTTTTGTATCAGACGTCCTTTTTTCATTCCTTCTTTAATAAATGACAAGGATTGAATTATTCTGCCAAAAATACTCAAAAGTATTTGAGAATCAAAAGTCATGTTCTGGAAAGTCAGATAATGTTTTCTGATATATGGTTGAAATTAACTCTTTTGTGTGCATGTGTGTGTTTTAAATTTTATTTTGTTGTTGCTGAGAATATACAGAGCAAAACATATACCAATTCAACAGCTTCTACATGTACAATTTAGTGACACTGATTACATTCTCGAGTTGTGCAACCATTCTCACCCTCCTTTTGTAAGTTGTTCCTCCCTCATTAACAAAAATTCACTGCCCTCTATGGTTCCCATCTAATCTTTCGAGTTGCTGTTGTCAATTTGATCCCATATAGTTAGTCCTTAAAAGAGCATAAAATGCTCAAGGCAGATATTTTTTACTAGTTAAGTTAACCTATTGTTTGGTATTAAGAAGACTTCAGGGGATATTTTTGGTTTAAGGTTTAAAGATTATCTCAGGGCAACAGTTTCAGGGGTTCATCCAACTTTTATGGCTACTGAAATTAATTCTTAAAAGCAGAAAAAGAAAAAGCTAGATGATACAAACCTAACATTCTCTACATTTAAATTATGAAAACTAAACAAGAGTTTATTTTTCTGAACAGACTTAGAAATTAACTGTATTTAATTTTAAAGATTAACTTACTTGAGATTCATCAATATAACTTTCCTATATTTGTTATATATATATGTGTGTGTATATGTAAGTATGTATGTATATAAAACCCATCACTGCCAAGTTGATTCCAATGCATAGTGACCCTTTCGGTCAGAGAAGAACTGCCCCATAGCGTTTCCAAGGAGTGACTGGTGGATTTGAACTGCTGACGTTTTGGTTAGCAGCCAAATGCTTAACCACCACTAGGGCTCATATATACATACACACACACACGCACACATATATATATGTCTACACATATATACACACACACACATATATATATATATAAAACAGTTTTGGGAAGTTGCTGTAAGACAGATGAGAGCTATATAATGAGCAAAATAAATGTTTCACTCTGGGGGGGAGAGTAGAGGAAATGGAGGAGGTGGGCAGGGGATCTGAATTTTAACAATCTACATCTAATCATTTCTGTCAAGTTTCAATCCAATTTCGCTATAATGAACAGAATCTAAATACTCTAGCCAATTTCACCTCCTGTCTATAAGTCAATGAACAGACTAAATCCCCTCTTAATATTTCTTCACCCTATTAATGGCTAACATTAGTTGAGAATTTATTACATGCCAAGCACTATGTTAATAATCACTTTACATGGATTATCTCAATTAGTTTTCACAAAAACTCTAGTAGGTAGGCAATATTGATATCCCCATTTTTGAGATACGGAAGTTTTCCAAATTTATTGGAACATTAAACCATTTTTTCCACTAACCTGGTTCCATGGATGAAAGCGGAAGTTTTAAGCAGAGGAATAATAATCATAAAAATATATATTACTGACTTTTATTTTATTTTGATTCTATTATGCATAAGGAGATCGGTTTTACTAAATTAGTAAATAATTAAAAGTAAAACTGTTTTAAAGATTAAAACCTAAAAGTGTTTAAAACACTAAATACTTCTAGCAGAAAAATATCAAGATTAACTCAAGCTGTAATATGAGAAGCTTTGTATTCTTTTTTATGTAGGTGTTAAGTGAATCAATGAACTTTTTTTAATATCTCCTTTCAAGATGAAGGTCAATTATCTAAAAGTTTTTCTGATTTAATCAAAAGCATGTAAGTTATACTTTTACTAACTTGTTTTGCATTGAAACCACTGCCAGCACAGAAATAATGCTGCAATCTGTGTATTTTCCTAGCCCCTAGTAATTACCAAATTTTAGAAGGAAACTTTTCATCTTCTTATTATTCTATGGATGATGAAATAGGCCCAGAGAAGGGAAGTACCTTGCCTTGGTCACCGTAATAGTTATTGAAAAAGCTTAGAACAGAATTCAAGATTTGCTACTTCCTCATTATTTCTATCACTCCATTTCTCCTTGGGGTTTTTATAGTTAAAAGAAAAATACAAAATTTCTTTACACACACACACACACACACACACACACACGCACACCCCTGCCAGGCCTTTCTTCTAAGCCTCTTCTGTGTGGATTCAAACTGTCAACATTCCTTCTAGTAGTTGAGGGCTCAACCATTTGCGCCACCCAAGGACTCCTCACATGTAGTATTAAAAAACTACGCTGAATATTGTACGATTAAATCCTATGAAAAATCACGCAACATAAGCATAAAATTCATGATGGTTTTATTCTTTTCACTTTCTGTCATCATAACACACTGGGGCTCAGTAACCAAGAAGTAGGCCAATTAATCAGCCCTAATTTCATTGCCCCCAAAGGGCATGACCTCTCAGTTCTGTTAATGCAGTGCTTGACCTACTTGCTCCCATCATCATCTTCTCTGCGCTGCTTGCTATGACAACTCACCTGGAATAAAGAATTCTATTTTCTGCAACACCTAATCAAATTCTTTACAATTGTGACAAGTCTAAAATATAATAACGTGCTTAATCACAAGACAGGCACATAATAACTAAAACTGAGAAAAGACCACTGAAAGACCTGTTTGTCCTTAATAAAACTTAAGATTTAATTATAAAGAACTCTTAAAACAAAAAGGTAAGATTTAACAATTCCTTCTATCTTTATGAACATTATGATTAAGGTAAGACTATATTATGAAAAATATATACATATATAATAAAAACATTGAAAAATATATGTATAATAGAAACATAATTCCAAATTTATTATACAATTGAGTTCCACACGCATGTATAGTACCCGCACACACACACACACACATATTTATAGACACACTAAAGAACTACTATTATGCTAATTTTTTTAACCTCAGGAAAAACAATGTAAGGAACTGAAGTCTGAAGTTGTTATGTGTTAAAGATCGTTCAAAAGTACGTTTAAAACAGATGTTCACTGAGCTCTGTATCAGCTTGGAAATTCCGTCTCTATTATTTCTAAACCTGTAAGAAACCTAAAGCTGGTAGATTATTTCTTACCATAATTGGTCGTAAGACATAAATACATATTAAACAGGAGAGTTATCCTAAAGATATTTAAAAATTTGTTCTATCTGAAATTGTACCACTGTTAAAATGTACCTAAGATAAACTTAACTGAGTCAGATCATTCAAGATTTCACTCTTACCAGTTTAATCATAACTGGTCAAATAATAATCAGTGACAAAAATCTCAACTAGCTAAATGACTCTAAATTACCATAGGAAAATCTCAGTTTCTCTGTAAATGAATAACAAAAGTGAGGAAATGGCTCTGACCCATTTATTCTAGGGTGAAAATAATAAGTATGGGTATACACTACTCACAGCAGAGCCAGCTTCCTACAGTTCCTCTGTACACCCCTGAGAAATGAGCCTCAGAGAGATGGGAAAGGGGGCTCCACCAAGCGTGGTCCAGGAGCAGCTCTTATTTTGGGCACCGCATTTAAAACTGAAGGAGAGTCCATTCTACTGCAGAGAAAAGGAGCTGTCCTGTCCTAAGTCAAGCAAAATCCCAAAACCCCTAAGCCTTGATGGTAGAAACTATTAGCTATGGTATTTAGCTCCTGGAATACTCGAATTATAAATGCAGGAAGGTCTGGCTACCTGGGCCATAAATCTGAGGACCTTCAGTAAGACTTTAAAGAATAATTAAAGCCACGTCTCTAACTCAAATTTCCATACCACATTCTTAGCCCTTCACTCCAGTCCTCCTCAAATTAACGATGTATTTTGTTCCCAACAGATGAACTAGATGGGTTTTGGGGAGTAAATCTCATTCTTCTTAGCCTTATTTTTGTGTGTGTATTTTTATTTTATTATTGTACTTTAAGTGAAAGTTTACAATTCAAGTTAGTCTCTCATACAAAAATTTATACATACATTGTTATGTGACCCTAATTGCTCTCCCTATTCTGTGAAAGCACACTCCTCCTTTCCACCCCTGATTTCCTGTGTCCATTCATCAGCTCCTGAGCCTCTCTGCCTTATCTCACCTCCAAACAGGAGCTGCCCATTTAGTCTCATGTATCTACTTCAGCTAAGAAGCACACTCTTCATGAGTATCATTTTATGCCCATAGTTCAGTCTAATCTTTGTCTGAAGAGTTGGCCTCGGGAATGCTTTTAGTTCTGGGTTGACAGAGAGTCTGGGGGCCATGGCTTCTGCGGTTCCTCCAGTCTCAGTCAGACCCTTAAGTCTGGTCTTTTTACTAGAATTTTTTCTTCTCCATCAGGTACTCTCTGTTGTGTTCCTTGTCAGGGTGGTCATTGGGGGTAGTCGGGCACCATCTAGTCCTTCTAGTCTCAGGTTGATGCAGTCTCTGGGTTATGTGGCCCTTTCTGTCTCCTGGGCTACTACTTTCCTTGTGTCTTTGGTGTTCTTCATTCCCCTTTATTCCAGGTGGGTTGAGACCAATTGATGCATCTTAGATGGCCACTCGCTAGCTTTTAAGACCCCAGACGCCACTCACGAAAGTAGGAGGCAGAACACTTTCTTAATAACCTTTGTTACATCAATTGACCTAGATGTCCCCTGAAAGCATGGTCCCCAGACCTCCATCCCTGCTTCTCTGTCCCTCGAAGTGTTTGGCTGTATTCAGGAAACTTCTTAGCTTTGATTTAGTCCACTTGTGCTGACTTCCCCTGTAGTGTGTGCTGTCCTTCCCTTCATCTCAGATAATTCTTGTCTACTATCTAGTTAGTGAATACCCCTTTCCCTCCCTCCCCATCCTTGTAACCATCAAAGAATATTTTCTTCTGTGTTTAAACCTTTTCTTGAGTTCTTATAATAATGGTCTTATACCATATTTGTCCTTTTGTGACTGACTAAATTCACTCAGCATAATGCCCTCCAGATTCCTCCATGTTATGTTTCATGGATTCATCATTGTTCTTTATCATTGCGTAGTATTCCATTGTGTGAATATACCATAACTGGTTTATCCACTCATCCACTGATGGTCACCTAGGTTGTTTCCATCTTTTTGCTATCGTGAACAGTGCTGCAGTGAATATGGACATGCGTATATCTATTTGTGTGAGAGCTCTTATTTTCTAGGATATATTCCAAGGAGAGGGATTGCTGGATGATATGGTAATTCTATTTCTAACTTTTTAAGGAAGCACCAAATCAATTTCCAAAATGGTTGTACCATTTTATATTCCCACCAACAGTGTATAAGTGTTCCAGTCTCTCCACAACCTCCCCAACATTTATTATTTTGTGTTTTTTGGATTAATGCTAGCCTTACTGACGTGAGATGGTATCTCACTGTAGTTTTGATTTGCATTTCTCTAATGGCTAATGATCGTGAGCATTTCCTTACGTGTCCGTTAGCCGTCGGAATGTCTTCTTTGGCGAAGTGCCTGTTCATATCCTTTGCCCATTTTTTAACTGGGTTATTTGTCTTTTTGTTGTTGAGGTTTTACAGTATTTTGTAGATTTTAGAGATTAGACACTGATCAGAGTTGTCATAGCAAAAAAATGTTTCCCAGTCTGTAGGTTGTCTTTTTAGTCTTTTGGTGAAGTCTTCTGATGAGCACAAGTGTTTGATTTTTAGGAGCTCCCAGTTATCTAGTTTCTCTTCAGGTGTTTGTGCATTGTTACTTATGTTTGTATTCCGTTTATGCCATGTATTAGGGCTCTTAGCACTGTCCCTATTTTTTCTTGCATGATCTATTATTTTCGAGTTTATATTTAGGTCTCTGATCCATTTTGAGATAGTTTTTGTGCATGGTGTGAGGTATGGGTCTTGTTTCAGTTTTCTGCAGATGGATATCCAGTTATGCCAGCACCATTTGTTAAAGAGACTTTTCCCCAATTAACAGACTTTGGGCCTTTGTCAAATAACAGCTGCTCACAGGTGGATGAATTTACATCTGGATTCTCAACCTAGCCTTATTTCTTAACAGGTCAATAGAATGTCATTAAGTGCTAAAAAAAACAAACAAACAAACAAAAAAAAACTTGAGCTAAAAAGTTAACTGCCATCTTGCTTGTAGTCTCCTTACCTATTCACTCCCAATTTGATAATGAGAGTAGTACAGTACTAGTAGAAATTATAATATGAATATTTACAGTCTATGAAGACTTGAATATTGTCATGGATTGAGTTGTGTCCCCCAAAAGTATCTGTCAGCTTGGCTGCGTCATGATTCCCAGTGTTGTATGATTGTGTACTCTGATGTGATTTCCTTATGTGTTGTCAACTCTATCACTATGATGAGATTATATGTGATCTCCTTATGTGTTGTAAATTCTGTCACTGTGATGAGGTTATACTGATGAGGTTGACAAGATTAGATAGTGTCTTAATGCAATCTCTTTTGAGATATAAAAGAGAGAAGCGAGCAGAGACACATGGGGACCTCATACCACCAAGAAAGAAGAACCGGGAGCAGAGCACATCCTTTGGACCCGAGGTTCCTGCGCAGAGAAGCTCCTAGTCTGGGAGAACACTGATGAGAAGAAGGCTGACAGAGAGAGAAAGCCTTCCCCTGGAGCTGACACCCTGCAATTTGAACTTTTAGCCTACTTTACCGTAAGGAAATAAACTTCTCTTTGTTAAAACCATCCACCTGTGGTATTTCTGTTAGAGCAGCACTAGATGACTAAGACAAATATATATTATAAAATTAAATTCTTACAACAATCCTCTGATTTGGAAATTATGAGGAACAGAATCCATGAAGTTAAATAAGTACTTTGTCCTAAATCTCATCCTCTATCTAGTCTACATGATGTTACCTCTTAATATCACCTTCCTTTAAAAAGGCTTACCAAGTCCCTCACCTATCCCCAAAGTGCTCCTTATCACTGAAAGTGTTCAGGCAGAGTGTAAATAATCAGGAATAGTGGGTAAGAGAAGCCTGACTGGATAAGATTTAGACTACGTAGCTTCTTAGCTCTAAAACTCTCATTCTGCTTATCATGCTATTTCATCAATGGCTTCTACCTTATTTTCTATTTATGCATTACCTAAAATAAAGAGCAAAATAAAAGATACAACAGAAAAAACTCATCAAAACAATACAATATTGTGTATGACTGTAAATTATCTTAAGCATAATTCTATAAGTTCCTAGTGTGTAGCTCTAAGCCTAGCTATTTAACTTTCATGCTGAATGTTAATGATATTAATTAACAAAAATAAAGCTTCAGATTTGCAAATATCAAAGAGTTAACCATCATGAACATTTGTCAGGACATAAGATGATCCAGTCTAATCTACTGATTTTATAGATTAGGAAAATGAAGCCAAAAGCATTAAATGGTTTTCCTAAGCACATGCCAGATCAGAAATCTAACCCTATTGACTCTTCCTTTGGTGTTGCTTTTTCCACTACATAAACATCTTTCATGTTGGCCCTAAGAACAATGTGAGATTCAAGCAACTTGCTCACCAGAAGAGAAAATATTTCCAAATACCACAAAATCTGCTTTTAACAATCAAACCTGACAGCCTACTGAACTCAGAAGGCAATTTCCACATTTCTGTAGTGATTTATGCATTTTGATCATTATAATAATCTTTAGGAGAGTTATCCTAACGATATTTATAATATTAGAATTTTACTATTAAGTGTTAAAGAATAAGGCCAGACTACTTAAGAGAAATTTTGTTAAGACTCATCACTTATCCAACAATATCTTTATGCAGCCTTATCTCAGGATGAAATTGACGTCAAAATAACTTACTATAACTCTGAATTTACCAAAAATTCATTCTTTGAGTGACTAAAACTATTATGAATAATACAATTAAATAATACATTATGAATAATAAAATAACATGCTACTCACTGTAGTGATTATATATCATTTCTTGATAAGATCATAGGTTATATCAAAATTAAGTCTGAGCCCCCCAAATTAAAATGTTCAAGAGTTTGCTTTAGCCTTTCTTGACTAAAGTTTAATTTTTAATCTCTCTATGAAATCATGGAATCCATCTGAGATATGAAATGTAGCTTCTTAGTCAAAACACAGTAATGAACAGAAAGTCTCAGGCCTAAATAAGTGGAAAGATGTTGTCATGTCATGGATTGAATTGTGTCTCCCAAAAATATCTGTCAACTTGGCTGGGTCATGATTCCCAGTATTGTATGATTGTGTACCATTCTGTAATCTGATGTGATTTCCTTATGTGTTGTAAACTCAATCACTATGATGTAATAAGATGGATTAGTGGCACTTATACTGATGAGGTATACAAGACTGGATAGTGTCTTAAGCCAATCTCTTTTGAGATAGAAAAAAGAGAAGTGAGCAGAGACACATGGGAACCTCACATCACCAAGAAAGCAGTTCTGGGAGCAGAGCGCGTCCTTTGGACCTGAAGTTCCTGCACAGAGAAGCTCCCAGACCAAGGGAAGATTGATGACATGGACCTTCCTCCAGAGCCGACAGAGAAAGCATTCCCTTGGAGCTGATGCCTTGAATTTGGACTTGTAGCCTACTGGACTGTGAGAGAATAAACTTCTCTCTGTTGAAGCCATCCACTTGTGGTATTTCTGTTATAGCAGCACTAGATGACTAAGACAGGTGTTCTAACCCAATGACCCCTCAAGTGTCAGTTTCAAAATTTTCTATTTGAGAAATACACTAAGAATATCATGGTAAAAAAAAAGTGTTGAAAGCCTATTAACACCACTGGACTCTATGGAGTTTCATATCTACTGTCAAATCACTTGCATGAAGAAAGTAAATGAATCATTTTAATTAAATATCTTTCTTAATAAAAAGTTATGCCTTTAACTTTTATATCTGTTTTGTCCTACATATGTTGCTAACAAAGTTGGTGATACTTATCAGTGTACATAGCTATTTGTAACAAAAACTCTGAATCTCAATTATCTTTCAAAGTCTTGTTCAAATGTCATGTCCACCAAAAGCTTCAGATTCCACTAGCTAGATATGATTCCAAACCTCCATATTTCCCATACCTCTCTGTAGAACTTAACACTTTCTATCTTATAGTAAATTATCTAGAACTAGTCTTATCTGCTGATCTAATGGTGCTTAATGCCTGAATATCCCTCCTGGATGAGCAGCGGGTCTAGAGCTCCGACTCAGAAACCAACAGAGCTATACGTGGGAACAGACACAGATGGTCCACAACAGGAACAAGTCAAAAACAGCCAGCCAGCAAACTGGTAAGGAATAAAGAAGACTAAGTGGTATCTATGAAGGAGGAATTAGGAATTGAGAAAAGGTCTAAAAGAGTGGCCCAAAACAAAAATAGAATTTACAGTAAAGGGTTGACAAAGGAAAACAGAGAAGATAAACTGCAGGGTTAGCGAAGCAGAGCCTGGAAAGATCCCAAGGCCAACAGTGTGCAGTAAGATATCTTTAACTAAGCCCATGGATGAACAGAAAGTTCTTAAAGGTTCGCAGCCTTCGTGACACATAAGGGCAGGAAGTGTGTCTTACACAACTGAATTTAGAATCAGAAGAGCTGGGTTCAAAGGCAAGCTCTGACATTTTCCAGCTGTGTGACTTGGCAAGTCAATCACTCTGAACTTCAGTTTCCTTTACAATGAAAAAGAGATAATATCTATTTCACAAGGTCATTCTAAAGATTAAATAAAGTAATTTATGTGAAAGTACAAACTTTAAAACTACAAATGTAAGGTATTATTAAAACACCGTAGTATGCCGCTAGCTGAACTAATTTTTGTTTTGATTGGGATCTAGTAACCTTACCTCAATGCTTGAAAAACTTGTTTGAAGATGTAGATGTCAAATAGCATTGTTCTATTTCAATCTTATTTGATTTCTTAGTATAAATTTGGGCAGTAATATTTTCTGCTTCTGTTTTTGTAGAAACAAAAACCTTTTCTTTCTGTGTGTGTGTCCATAATTATATATCTGGCATTACTCAGTCCTGCCCAGACTAAATTTATTAAATGTTTTCCTGATTAGCTAATCCTCAACTTCTCCCAGAAGTTATGATGGAACAGTATTCCAAAAATGTGGTGTTCTTAGAATGAGTAAATAAAATTTCCCTTATCTTTATGCATTTTCTCACTCTCTTTCCCCAAAGATATTATGGGGGCGGGGGAGACATTTTAAAAACAAGAAATTTAAAAGGTGATGGAGAGAGATGAATGAAAAAAGGAAATACTATGGGGATTCCCTAGAGAAAAGGCCAAATTTTTGTTTAATAATAACCATTAAAGTTTCATTGGAAGATTAAAAAAAAAAAAAGAAAAAAAAAAGATATCTGATCTGAGATTCAATGAAATATCATTCAATTTAAGTCATAGATTTCAACTTATGTTAGGTTTCACACATTGCTTATAGCCTGAGAAAATAATAAACGTTAAGTTTATACACGTGCAACATACTAGGATTTTATACGGGATACAGTATATTCTATATCCATGAATTACAGAGCTGTTTTTCTAAATATTAGTGTAAATACTAAATAATTGAACAACAATAAATCACATGAAAAAAACAGTATTAATTTATACTCAGGTTGAACCTTTTCTGTACTCTCTACTCCACTAATGGGAGTTGGGGTAGGGCTAACAGTTGAAGTGGTTTCCAGTAGAATTTTATTAATATGCTTAAGATTCTGGATAGATCCATCATTTACAAGTCTCTGGATAAATTTAAGTACCTCAGTGAAACAAAAGAAGTGGATTTTTTTAAACAAAAAACTGAAATCCATTTACTATATACTTCTGTGTAGTAAAGAATTTGGTCTTTGCCCAAAGAGAGATGTGGGCTTTGTCCCCAGTCCCTGGGAAGTAATCTATAAGTCCTTGGAATATCTGGAGTGATAGGGGTGTCTTTGTATTCATGGTGAGCTATGTGATACCATCTTGACCTCCAGAGGAGGGAGAGGGCTGGGAACTGAATTCAACCATGTGGGCAATCAATCAATCATGCCTGTGCAATGAAGTTCTAATAAAAACTCAAGTGAGCTTCCCTGGTTGGCAACACTTGGTGCATATTGTCACACATCAATTCTAAGAGAGTAACACATGCTGGGGACAATGGAAGTTTTGTATCTGGAATCCCAGATTTTTAATTCATTAAATAATAAACCATAACCATAAGTATAACAGCTCTCAGTGAGTTCTGTGAGTCCTTTTAGCAAATTATTCAATCTGAGGGCAGTTTTGAGAAACCCCCAAACTTGAAGTTGGTGTCAGAAGTGAGGGCAGTCTTTAAGACTGTGCTCTCAGACCTTGCAGTCTGGCTAACTCTAATCCAAAAAAACCCATTGCCATTGAGTCGATCCCAATCATAGAGACCCTACGGGACAGAGTAGACTGCCCCATAGGGTTTCCAAAGCTATAAATCTTTATCGAAGCAGACTGCCACATCTTTCTCTCAGAGTGGTTGGTGGGTTCAAACCACCAACCTTTCAGTTAGCAGCCAAGCACTTTAACCATTGCACCACCAAGGCTCCTCAGTGGCTAACTCTAGGTACCCCCTAATATAACAATTTCTGAAACACTATCAGTTGACACAAAATAGCAATTAAGAAAAAAATTAAGAAAGAATATTTTATATAACTGAAATTATAATATCTAATGATTTAAACAGACTAGAATTTAAAACTCCTATGTATCAACAACTTCCCCTTTAAAACAGACCACTAAATCACTGGGTATAAACAGGGATTAGAGGCATACATCAAGGGATGAGTAAACACTAAATCCTCAGTAAAAAGTGACTTCTAAAACCTTAAACTGCTAGGAAATCAAGTAACATTCCAAAATAAAATATTAAAATTTAATACAACTATTACGACTTTTAAACATAATTCAGTTGGAATTTCATATAAGTTTGTGTCTTTACGTTCTACACAATCTTGAGATCAACCCAAAATTACATATATATACCTTTTAAAAATAATATAGGGCAGCGGGGTGGTGCAAACTACTAGCCAAAAGATTGGTGGTTCAAATCAATTCAGAGGCGCCTCAGAAGACATGCCTGGCAATCTGCTTCTGAAAGGTCACAGCCTTGAAAATCCTATGGAGCAGTTCTACTCTGCACACATGAGGTTGTCATGAGTCAGAAGTGACTTGACAGCAACAACAACAAAATAATAATATATATATTTTGTTATAAAACCAAAATGTATTGATATTTTTAAATAATTATTATTTTTAGTATTTTAAGGGTATATGTTCATATTACAAAAGAATAATTATGTATTTTAAACAAGTTTTATTTCCCATAATAAGTAATATAGGTAATATTTCCCACTAGGTAATATTTCAACTCCCATGATTTGGAGCCAATAATTAGCTATTTCAAAAAGCCAAACCCGCTGCCGTCGAGTAGATTCTGACTCACAGAGACCCTACAGGAGAGAGTAGAACCGCCTGACAGGGTTTCCAAGGAGCAGCTGATGGATTCGAACTGCCGAGCTTTTGGTTAGCAGCCGAATGTTTAACTACTGTGCCACCAGGGCTCCAATCATAGTATAAATAGTGCTAAATATTCATGTGACTCTTCTAAACACAAGATTAACCATTTAAAGTATATAACACTATTAAAATTGATCATATATAAGATAAAAAGAATTTGAGAATACACTAAAAGACGACTTTGCCTGTACGTGCTTTCAAAATGACACAATTAGAAATAAAACAGAATTTAGCACTTACTTAAACAAGACCTTTTGCCAGCTGTGCTTGCACCACCTGAACATAAATTGCCTCCTCGATGAATTAATTCAAGTTCCAAATTGGTTCTGTAAGTAAAGCATTAGAATGTATTTCAGTCATTAAGCTGAATCAGTGCTTTTTAATTTTTGCTGACATGCTTGAATTGACCTAAATAATAGATTTCTTTAACTTCATTATTTGCAAAAGCACAGTTTACACAATATCAGTAATAATCATATTTTATGTGATATTTAGAAATAAAAAGGGGAGCAGTTTAGCCATCCTCACTTATATGTTCATACTTGTACCTGCAAAAAATTGCACACATCACCGTGTAATTATTGCAATGTCCCAGCTGATAGCAAATATTAAAAACTAGGCCTTAAGAAAAAAAACTACAACATATTTCAAAACCTTCAATATGAATATGGTGAAAGAATTGGTACTCCAACTGTCAGCCACTGGGTGGATAGTTACTGTCATATAAAACAGAAAGGCACAGCAATTTTTCTATAAGAAAATTGTATCACTCACTGGAGCTTTGATGGTAACTTGAAATTAGTATTAAGAAACAAAATCACTATTACCAAAGTGGCTATAAACAACACACATAATTAAATGCAGTTTCTTTTATGGACTTCTAAAATTAGTTTTATTAAAATACACTACAACTATTGACATGGCTAAACATCAGTATTGTTTATATGATCTAAATTTACAACATATTTAGCAATCATTAGCTTACACGATCGCAATAATTAGTAAACTGACATTTCAAAAATCAAATGCAAAGTCTAAAGATTTACTCAAAAAGTTAATAGTAAGATAGCCAATTAATTATACCAGAATAATGAATAAAAATTTTGAGTGATAATTTAAATTGTGTGTATTTTTACTTAAACAGTATTAATAAACCTAAACACACCATCATTTTTTACAACTAAAACTGAATAAACTACTGAACAGTTTGTGCAGAAACTGTCAAATGGGAACCTAATCTGCTGTGTAAACTTTCACTGAAAACACAGTACAATATTTTTTTTAAAAAAATTGAATTAACTAGTTTATACTCAAGACATGCATTGAACACAAAGAGTGAGATGATACCCCTCCTTTAAAATACAGCAAATTTCAAGTTTACTCTTTGCAACTGAATTCAAGAAAAAATATTAACCTGTTTTATTTAAAACAGAACATTTTGAACAGTTTTTGGTTATATTTTGAAAATATATTTTCACATATTTATTTATAAACACAAACTATTAAAAATATTAACATTCCCACATCTGTAGCATTTGCCACCTATTTTTAAAAGAATGCTTTAATCCTCTCTAGTCAGGGGAAAAAAAGCAATTTAAAATTGATAACGTTCCTGCTCAGAGCTCCATCTGGTTACTGCTGATAAGGGCATCTGTGTGACAAGGGAATTTTCCACCCTTCAGTCAATTTGCATTGCTCACTGAACTTCTAAAAACCTACCAGCAAGGAAGCAGGGACAAGGATTTCATATTAGTGGACAGAAAGCGAGCGGAGACCAGCATGTGTTCCTTCATCAAGGGAATATAAATGAGATCAATATATTTTGTTTTCACAAATCTTCTGTTGCCTAATCTGTAGAAAAAAATTAATGGCTATATTCTCTTATGAAAACTAAAATTTCCTAGGTAGTACTTTTAAATGAGCTAACCAGAAACACGAACAATTCTTACAAATGAATGTCTGAACCAGAATGTCAACTTTTATTTCACCACAATTTGCAAAAATATTCATTAAAATATTAATACAATAACAATTTCATTAACTCAACCACAAAATAAAGTACTTCAAGAAATGACAAACATTTTACCAAGAATTTGATTTTAAGGAATACTTGGGGGAAAAAAACAGTACATCTAGTTAATTATTTCAGATCATGGCGAGAAGATCTCCTGCACAACATTCCTTCTCAATTAAAGAACAGAAAACTACCTATCCAAAGTGTTAATGCCATATAACAACACCTAGGATTTTAAAAATCAATTTTCGAGACCCTAACCGTCAACCTTATTTTGTTTACATCAAATTGAACCTTTAACTTGATACCTACTCAAGTAAAGAACAAATTTTCTAACACAAATATATTCAAATACGTTTGGAAGAAAAAAAAAGGAAGAAAATGTCAACATTTTGAAAGAATGATGAGAAAGACTGTTTCCCTTTTAACAATAAAGGCCTATCCTGTGCACAGGGTCCCCACGAGTCAGGGAAAATCCGATGGTGGCTAACAACAACAATCATGAAGGCCACTAACACATCCACATAAAAACTTCTCCAACGGTTTTTTTTTTGCATGACCAAAGTCTGCTCCTCCCTTCTATCCTCATTTGGCATCAACTTCTATTTTTAGAGCTATAATTTGAACTAATACACGCACACAAACATAACAGTATAGTGGAAAGAACAAGGACTTTACATAAACATCTGGGCTCAAGGCCTGGGCCCTGAGCTAGTTACCCAATTCTTCTCAGAGAAAAAAAATTCATCATCCAAACCACAGCCTGCATCATACAAGACTCAGCTTAAGTTCTAACTCTTCCAAGACTTCCTGGAACAGGAAAAAAGCACTTCCACATACTTCCTATTTCAATTTGTTTATCTTCTCTTTTCTACATGACATTTTTTAAGAAGCAAATTACATTGTTTTATATAGATAGATGTATTTTAGTTTTGTCTCTCCAACTAAACTGCAAATCCCCAGAGAGTATTTCAGTTATAGTTTCTAAATTCCCCATGGTACCTAGCAAAGTGCTCAAAAAATTCTGAGGACTTGATAATCTCTTTGTTTTGATATGTAGCCAATACTAAGATTCTCTTTAGTCTCTGCAGTTTATTCTCTTTCTTTTGCTGATTCTTCTATTGCCTTCAACCCAGCAGTGGACAAAAAAAGAGGATTACTTGTTTTCAAAAAGAATTTTTTTTTTTACTTTTAAAAAGGATTCATAATTTGATATTTTAGCAAGTATTGCTTTTATTTCCAACATAATTTGAAAATCTAGACTTACAATAATGCAACTAATGTATAAGGCAAGGTACATTCACTCTACTGAGCAGTTTACCCAGTAATGATTTAAAGATGTCTCTCCATCTATACCTCAGTTATTCATGTTTCATCTTCTTTCATTTCCATGTTTCTCACTATATATATAGGCCAAGTACTACTCATAATACCTCCAGGCTCTATGTAACTTGAGTCCAAAAGTCTATGGAAAAATCAACTACTGAAATTCGTGTCATTAATTGTCTCAATAATGAAATAAATAAATTGGTATTTAACTGAAGAAATCTTTCTTCTCCAATATTAACTTCCCATTACCCATTTGAATGATTGATATTTGCAATAGAATGTTTTCTGGAAACACATTAAAGCCTGCATATAGTGATTTTGTTTTGTTAATTTTAATGCAAACAAAAAGGTAACATTCCAACAGTTTCTCCTGTTACCCTCAGAAAATCCTCAAAGCCTTCATCATACAAATAAAATAAACAGATGTTTACTGTCCTACCAAAAAAATGAGCTCTGAAACAATTAAAGGAAATAACTTTACCAGCTAGTTACCGATTAGAAATATTTTGTTTCTAAACATCAAAAAATTAAAGTTCACTAATGAAGAACAAACAAGTAAAATTACTTATTCAGCTAGGAGAAATTCAACTCTGAAGAACTAGGTTGTATTCCATTCAAATTACTAATGCCAAATACAAATGAATTTGCAACATGCATTTAAAAATCACCATATTTATGCATTTTAATTCAAAAGTTAAATAATTCAAAATAAGTTTACTGCTAAATATTTTATTTAAATATTGCTAAATATTTTAATATCTACTTTTTAGGAATAAATATTTCTGTTAATCATAAATATTAACGAAATAGGGTTATATGTTAGGTATAAAATAAGTATAAAGACCTGGTTTCCTACCTTGAGAAAATTACATCCTGTTCAAAATAAGATAAAACATACTTTTTTCTTCATGTTTTTGTTAATTTTTAAGTCCATCTGTATTTTTGTTATTTTGTCTTTAATGACTAAGTAAAATTTAGAGAAGACATGCAACCTCATTGTGAGAATTTTGAAATGGCCTGGGTAATTCCAGCCAAAAGATAATACAGTTTTTTAAGGATTATATACTTTCATTTTCTAAATCACGATTTTGCAATTTTAGAGTTTGCCATTGGGGATCAGAGAAGGATGGGGTGTAAAGCATCTTTTCTGTTTTTCTACCTATGTTCTTAGTAAAGCATCTGACATCCGTCCCTACGTCTCTATAAAATACAAAAATCAAAATGTGTTGATCCAAAAAGTCTCCCACCACCACTGCAAGCTTTATTCTAGATGTAAGTTATATATTTAAACCAAGAAACAGGGATCTAAAAATTCACTAAACTAAATTTATATCAAAGTATTTGATTTACCACAATATAGTAAAATTTCATATGCAGATCATTTCCATCCAATCAGGATTTTCTTATAAAGCCAAACGTAATAAGAATCAGAAGTCATAAATTTATGAGCTGATGACATAAATGTATACATATTAAAAAGCATAACTGAACTGGTCTATATTCATCTCAATCTCCTATAACTTTATAACTACAATATTGTACAGAAGTTTTGCAAAAATCTGAAACGTCAGCAAGATTAAATTATACTGTTTAGTTTTCACACATAGTTTACTGAAAGTATGCAATAATTGGTAACTCTCCAGAAACAAAATATTAAATTAACTGTTATATCTTCCTCAAAGTATTCTGGATAAACAACAACAATAATCTGTTACTGCTGTGTGCCACTGAGTCGATTCCAACTCATAGCAACCCTATAGGACAGAGCAGAACTGTCCCATAGGGTTTCCAAGGAGCAGCTGGTGGATTTGAACTGCCGCCTTTTGGTTAGCAGCCTGAGCTCTTAACCACTTCGCAACCAGGGCTCCAACAATAATCTAGGAATATGCAAAAACTAGAAAATTACTTCCCAATTCATTAGATCCTTTTACACACATCCCTATACCGCATTTGCATTCTCAGACAAAAGACTACTGTTTCTTTATCATGAGCTATCATTTGTTTGCTGCCAATTTTTCCAAGTTTGGCTCCAATTTTCCTAGGTTCCAAAGGCAACATACAGTTCATTTACTCTTTTGTTACTCTCTGCTTCAGGCATTGGGCAGAGAGAATGGCCATGATGAACTACATGGATATACTATCTATAAAAGCTGAACACAGGAGAGGAAAAAGGACAGCAATTGAAATAACACTAAACCTCAACTCAAGAGATCTGAGTTTTAGTCCTACTCTGCCAATAATTTGGCAAATGACGTCAAGTCACATTATCTCTCGAAATCTTACCTATTGCACTACTACTTGGACAAAACATGACGTATGCTTCCAGAGATAATCAGGGATCTACAATATCAGTTTTGGTAGAATGAGTTTACAAGTCCATAATTGTGTCTGCTTCTTCCCTATTTACTTTTTTTACAGTTCTCCGTTTTTATTCAATTAAGTTCTCTAAAATTCCTACTTGGAACTATTCCTTAGGTATTGAACACCTACTTAGTCTAACAGGGTAATCCTTCCTAATCTGAAAGATAAGATGCATTGATGTACGACTGCTTTCTTGAGCCTCCTGCTAGCTACTAATAATACAGTCTTAGAACATGGTTGATCTCTAGCTTCCTCTACTTTTATCTGATTTTCTAAACCACCTATAGTCTAGGATAGTACAAGATCTTTCAATAGGTTAAAACAAACAAATAAGTTCTTCTACTTTTGTCCCTATTTTCCCATAAATAAAACTTTTTCACATATGACAATGTTTTAGTTTTCAGTTTTACCACTTTTTGACAGGACTTGAACAACATCATTCATATATAATACACACAAGCCATGAGGGAGCTATCTGTCCCAAAATGTTAATATACTTTTCCCTACATATGCTATAATGCTTAATAACATTCATAAAATATTTCATTAAAATAAAAACTCTTCAGGAAATAAAGAAAACCTACACATTTATAGTCCTACCGGAGGTCCTAAAACTAGCCATAATAATTTCAACCAACATTAAAAATATTCATTCTTTAAAATAAATGATGATGAATAAAACAAAGATTCATTAAACAACAAAACCAACAATAATAAGCGAATACGAAAGTATATACGATATATACCTACCTAGCAACAGAGTACATAAAGAGAAAATCATTATCTGGTGAGCTTGGGGTCTTGCTATAGTCTCTATATTTCTTCTGAGTGGTATTTTTGATATCTTTCATTACAGATTCCATTTCTTTACTTAAGTTGGTTTCTGACTATAAAAAATGCAGACATACAAATAAAGTTTATTTATATTCATTTTTTTCTAATAGTCTAATATTTGAATGTTTATCATATGAACACACTAAGAAATTAAAGTTCAAAAGTCAAAACAGATATAACACAGCTATCGGCTCGTTACACATAGATTTCATACACAAAGATAAAACTAATAAAAAATAATTTTCTTTTACTTTAGTGATCTTTTATCGTAATTTTATATTGTGGTTGATAACATTATAATCCAACCATTAATTAACCATACAAACTAAGCCAGTGAGTGGATGTCATTAAAACAATCTTTTATAACAAAGTTTCCAAGTTTATAAAAAAATCTGACTTTCATTTAAGTTTATCTTTTAAAGGAAATACCAATTTCTCTTACTCTAAACATATCTTAAATACATAAAAATTTGGATCTACAAAAGGAAAACGAAAATCACAGATTTTAAAATTAGTCTTCACTTGGAAAAGGGAACTGCCAGGAGACCAATCTTTCTAAGGAGATTTAAACTACGACTTTCTGTTTCAAAAGTCAAATACTGCATAAATCAGGCACAGCCGTTGCTTCTCTCAGGGACCATATTCTAAATCTATAATGAAGATGAAATATTTTAAGAATTTAAATCAAATAAATAAATCCTGCTGGATGGGATAAAAAATAGGTTCACTTATTTCAAATGCCACAGTAGACTGACTTAGGTAATAGTTCAGTCAATTATACAATATATCTCTCTACTATATACACACACATACACACACCTACATACAATCTTAATCCTAATATTCCTAATGGGCAAATGATTAGACTGTGTTTTATACCGCAAGAAATAATAATGTACCAGGATTGCGGTTTATTTGTTTTGCTTTGTTTTTAAATATTTCAACACTTGAAGAGAGTCTAACTATACTAAGGCTTACAAGTTTTCATGATCTGGAAGATGTATGTTAAAACTAACAATTTAGACAAAGTATAGCCTTTGGTAGTAATTTGTTCTATTACTCTCATTTTTGTTTTTGATAACCACAACAGAAGAGAAAAACCTCTAAAAGCAATTTCTACCACATCAGTAAAGGTCCAGAGTCATTTAGAAATTGAATAGAAATGAACGCTAAAAAGTAGGGCTGAGTTAACCAGGATATATCTGCCTGACACTGATGCTTACTGTGAAAACTCCCGGCCGTCCCTGCAGCTCCTCCACTTCCTTTATGAGATCTTGCATGCTTCTGTTACTAGGACGTTGCCAAAGGTTATTTTCCACACTGCTTCCAGGATAACAGGGAAGAACACTGTTAGCAAACTGCCTACAGAGAGGACACGTGAATTCTCCTTTGTCCACTGAGAAGCCCTGAAGAACCTGGTCATTCTAAAAGATGAAATAAACATATAGATGTATGATGTACATATTTACAGAAAACAAAAATTATGCCATCACATTTCATAGTAAATTAATGAACCATTAAAAAAAAAGACATCTCTAAAATATGTCATAAGAAATAAACAAAATCTCTCATTTAACTGTTGACCATGCTTACCAAATTACTTCTTACATCATAGTAATCATGTAACACTTGCCTTCACCAATGAACTACTTAAGTATCTCACTTTTCTCTCAGTATGAAATATTCAAATAATGATACAATCAATCTGAAATGTGGATTTAAGATAAAGAATACTTCAACAAGCAGGCCACATCAAAGTGGGTCACTGTCCTCTCACCCCACTTCCCTGTTTTCACAAATTGTAAGTGACTACTGGGAAGATTCTCCCAGTGTCCATGTTGTTTGATCTAGGATAGATAGCTTTTGAGAGTAAATTAAGCCTAAAAAATGTGATGGCATCTTGTAAAGTTAACTGTTTAGCACAACCAGGTGGACTTTACGCAGTATATTGGGTGGGTGTGGGAAAGATTTAGGTAGAATACTCAGAGTATTGGAGTACTCAGAACATAAGTGTGAGAAGAGAGGAATTAATTTAGCGTCCTTTCTTTCAGATGTTTCTAGTAGTAAGAGGAGAAAAAGTAGAATTTTTAAATTAGAGACACAATGCACATACGCCTAGAAGCTCTTGCTCATGAGAGACTGTAATACATGCTAACTAATATATGCTAATCAGAGGACTTAACACAGGAATTCAGGCTGCAGCCCTTGTTCCTCTCTTTTGCCTGACACTACCCTACATCTATTTTCCTCTCTCAGGCCATTGTTACTGTCTAGTTCTAACCACCATGTTACTCTTTTCCCAGCAGTCTCTCTTATTCTGCCACTAAATTAACTCATCTCAAAACATGTTTTTAACGTATTAACGCAATATGTACGAATGCTATAATATGATCATTATTACCAAACAGACAAAAATAATGAGGAAAACAAAAGACTCAAAAGAGAAGAAAATGAATTTAGCTGCCTATGGTCACAAAGGTCATTACTGCCAATGCCAAGACGAACTTACATTTCCTAACTCTTGTATTTGGTGCTCATTCCACTATATCTTGCATCTCAAGTAGTTTAACTAAAAACTTAATTCTATTTTTTACTTTTTGACATTTATTTTTCCCAAGTCCTTAAAAATGTAACACTATGTTCTTTTAAATTCAATTCTACAAACATTTACTAAATTTCTACTATGTACCAGATGCTGTGCCAGGTGCTGGAGTAGAGTTAAGACACATCTTTTCTTCTTATGGTACTCACAATTTAAAAGCAAACAGAAACAAATAAATTATAACATACTATATAAATTCAACAGAGAAAGCTTCCCAGAGTAAGACTTGTGAGCTAAGTTTTAAAGATACAGGAGAAGAGTTTACAAAAGGTTGGGGCAGGGGTCCTGGACATAGACAAACATCCTGTGATAAACAAACCTCCCTAAAGCCTTAATTTCAAAGAATGCTAGGTCCTCTTCTTTGCCTTAACTGAAATTAGGTTCTTTCCTGACACCTTCACAAAAGGTGTCGTTCTCCCAAATCTCTCACACTTCAGCATCCCCCTCAGTCTCCAGTGCTACCTTAAGATCATCACTCTTGCATTCTCTTGTCTTTGTGGCTCATGTTATTTAATGGTACCACATCATTTTTTTTTTTTTCCTTCCTTTTCAATGTCACTCACTGCCCACAATCACAGAAGACTTTGGGATCTAGATCAGTTTTCCTCACCACTTCAAGTCCTGCAACTTCAGTGTCTATGTGGATGACCAATCTAATATCTTAGTCCCTCAGCTCCTTAACTTCGTCAGCTTCTGTGGCTTTGATCCCCACTCTTCTCCAGTACCTACTACCGTGACTAGACCTTTATCCTGTAATCACCCAAAACTGTTCCACATCTAGAAATATTAAATTCAAACGTCTTACATTCAACCACCAACTCCTGTCCTTTAGTCCCTCATTTTTCCCCCACTTTAAAAAGCTTTTCCTATCCTGCCTATACTCCATGATCATTCACTTCAAAAACTCTCCTCAACACTCCCCATTACTTTTCCATATGTCCTTCTGTCATACATACCTAACAAAACCTTCAAACAAAATTGTATGCCTTCTCCAATTCTGCACTCAAACTGAGTGTTATTAGAGAAAAATCAAATAACCTTTTACTACAAATTGTTTTCAACACCAGCTGAGCCCTGAATACTGCCTGGCAATCTTTCTGCAAGACCTTGGAAATGTTCTCTTACCCACTTCCAAAGAGGTTCTTCCAAACCATCTTCATACTTGTCAAATGCCTCCACCAACCACATCTCTTGCCCTCTTTATTCTAGTAGCATAAGGCTACACCTCCTATCTCAGGGGAAGAAAGTCATGGCAGCTCCTTCAGCTTCCTGCCTCCTCCTCCTACCCCAATACCTAATTAATAAATCCTGTAAGTTCTTTTTCCCATTCACTTTCTTCCTTCTACACCCTTTGTTAAGCCCTCCTTAGGGAGACCTAAGTCATCCTCCAACCGTACTGCTCACAACATGATCTACTTAATATGAGACTCGATGATCATAATCAACTTTCACTTTGCCTTATGTTTCACATGCAATTTCTCACCAAGTGCAGAAGACCCTCCTCCTAAATATATCTCAAATCCATAACTCCCTCTCCATCTCCACTGCCATGACCTTAAGCCATCACTATGTCTTACCTCCTAAGTGGTATCACTGCACTCTGTCTTACTCCCCTGCAATCTCCTCTCTTCATAACCACAATTCACGCCACAATAATCTTTCTGGACATGTTCTATCTCTTTTTAAGAGCCTTTAATGGTTTTAATGGCTTTCTGTAAGGATCTGTATAAAGTTCAAATTCCTTACAGGGACCACAAGACACTTTACAATCTGACCCTTAATTACTTCTCCAGTCTCAACACTTATCATTCAAGTACATTATCTTATCAAATGTTCTGGCACCTGGTAGATGTTCCCATAAGATCCTGCACACACCTAACACTTAGCACATATACTGTAACTATTTATTTCTTTGTCTCACCGAATACACAGTAAGCTCCTTAAGGAAAGTAACTGTGTTTTATTCATTCTCGTATCCCCGATGTAGGCACTGAATAAATACTTGTTGAATGAATGACTGAATGCAGAGATATGAAAAATGTATAATGTGCTTAAGGAACTATTAATTAGGTTATTATTGCTGAATTGATGGAAGATAAAGCTAGAGAACAGGTAATTCCATTTCATGGAGTGCCCTGAATGTCACTCAGAGAAGAGTGAACTTTATCCTATTGGGATATAGTTCTATCAGATTTATAAAGTATCTTGTGGTCCATGTAAGGAGTTTGGAAGCCAGTATAGAATTTTTAAGCCAAAGACATACGTCATCAGATTTACAGTTTAGAAAGATCGGTGTAGTAAATGACTTAGACTTGAAGCAAGGAGATCAATAAGAGAGCAACCATAATAATCAAGGTGAGAGAAGAAGGCATACACAAAAAAGTAGCAGCGGGACTAGTGAATACAGAATGTCACCTATAGGAGACACAGAAGGCAGAATCAACAGAATTTGGTAAATTACTGAATGTGAAAGGTGAAGAATAGAAAGAAAAAAGCGACCTCCTCTGCTTCCGAGTTAGGAACCTGGGAATATAGTAGATCATGCTTTTAAGAAGCTGAGCTAAGAATGGATGGAGAAAGAGAAGACTGAAGCTAAAATGAATGCAGGGTCAAGGAAAGGAATTTTAAATGGGAAACTTTAGCATCTTTATGAGTTGAGAAGAAGGGACAGAAGAGTCAGAAAAACTGAAGATACATAAGAAAAAGAAGTTAATTATTGATGGATCAGGTCCCTGTAGTGTTAAGGAGAAAAGAACACTAGAGCACAGACAGAAAAAATATCCCTGAACAGAAGAAAGAATATTTCCTCAAAGAGAAGAAGAAGAAAGGATTGGTAGGAATGCAGTCATTTACCAAGGAATAGAAAAACAAGTTAGGAAACTAATGGAATGTGTAACAGAAAACCACTGTTTTCTCAGTTATGCAGGAAGAGACAGAATCTGGTGAGAGAAAAGGGATTTGGGGGTTTAGGTAAAGAGGGGCCAAAGGTTTAGAATAGCTGCTAAGGGGAAAAGAGAACAGTGATCTAAAACAGGTAAATGAATTTACAGCCCATGACTTTCATCTAAGCCACTGTATTAGAAACCATTAATTTGTGGTGGCACCAGTTCACATAGTTGTATGATTTTCTCTAGCAGGGTTAGATGCCTGAATCCAAGATCAAAGGAAGCAGACTAAATGACTGATAATAGAAGAATGAGTGTAGAAGAATAAAGTGAGGCTAGGAAAGAGCTAATGCACTATGAAAAATGTAAAGGGGCAGGGAACCAGAGATTTCAATGAAGTCAGATGCAAGAGACACTAATGATAATCATATAATGAGATGATACAGTAGGACGTTGTTATGGATTGAATTGTATCCCCCAAAAGTATCTGTCAACTTGGCTAAGCAATGATTCCCAGTATTGTGTGATTATCCACCATTTTGTCATCTGCTGTGATTATCCTATGTGTTGTAAATCCTGCTTCTATTATGTTAATGAGGCAGGATTAGAGGAAGTTATGTTAATGAGGCAGGACTCAATCTACAAAATTAGCTTGTGTCTCAAGTCAATCTCTTTCGATATATAAAAGAGAGAAGCGAGCAGAGACACATGGGGACCTCACGCCACCAAAAAAGCAATGTTGGGAGCACAGAGCATCCTTCGGATCCGGGGTCCCTGCGCTGAGAAGCTCCTAGTCCAGGGGAATACTGATGACAAGGACCTTCCCCAGGAGCTGACAGAGAAAGTCTTTCTCTGGAGCTGAATTTGGACTTCTAGCCTCCTAGACTGTGAGAGAATAAACTTCTCTTTGTTAAAGCCATCCACTTGTGGTATTTCTGTTATAGCAGCACTAGATAACTAAGACAGATGTTAAAGCTTGGTATTTCAGAGATAGAGTAGAACAGAATAATGAAGACCAAGTCTAAATTGCAGTTATGGAAGTAAGTTGCTAAACTGAAGTAAAAAAAAAAAAAAGAAAATCCCTGAAGCGGTCAAGGAACTGTGAGGCTGTTATTAGCAGAACAGTTCAAACGGCCATCAAAATCACCCAAGATGATGAGCTGGAGTTGGAGTATATAAACTGCAAAAAGGATTTAATATCTGGATAAATACATAAACCTTTAAAAAATTTTTCTAATCAACTTACCCGTAATGATTCCATGTAAGATTTATGACAATCTATATGTAAAGTGTGGCCACAGGTTTGTACATAAACACCTCCTTCCCAACCAACTGATACTGCCAAGAGACAGGAACTCTTAAAAAACAAACAGACAGACAAAATAAATTTTAAATAAGTTCAAATATATTTAAATATATTCACATATACTTCTGTGTGATTTCATAGTTATACTAATATGGACCTTGTATTTTCGTGATATAAAGAAACCATCAACTAGACAGCCCTAAGGTAGTATCTTTTACATTGTAACACCATAAAGCTTCAGCTCCTAAATATCTATGCTCATAATGAAAAAGAATAAATATTATGAATTAATCTTTCTACCACCCCATAAAATATAAGCTCTTGATATTATACTATGTTTCAGTGTAAACTATAGGGCTCTTGGTTATTTTACCTGTTCTATACAGTACTTGGAAACCCTGGTGGCATAGTGGTTAAGAGCTACGGCTGCTAACCAAAAGATGGACAGTTCGAATCCACCAAGCGCTCCTTGGAAACTCTATGGGGCAGTTCTACTCTGTCCTATAGGGTCGCTATGAGGTGGAATTGACTCAGTGGCAACGGGTTTGGTTTTTGGTTTTTTTATACAGTACTTAATAGGAGCCCTGCTGGTGCAGTGATTAAGCGCTCAACTGTCAACCAGAAGGTCAGCAGTTCGAATCTACCAGCCAATCCATAGGAGAAAGACATGCTAGTCTGCTTCTGTAAAGATTTAAGCCTTGGAAACTCTATGGGGCAGTTCTACTCTGTCCTGTAGGGTTGCTATGAGTTAGAATTAACTCAGCAGCAGTGGATTTGGGTTTGGTTATACAGTACTTAAAGGAGGCCTTGTGGTGCAATAGTTAAGGGCTCGCTGCTAACTGAAAAGTAGGCAGTTCGAATCCACCAGCGGCTCCACAGAAGAAATGACCCGGCGATCTGCTCCTGTAAAGATCACAGCCTAGGAAACACTATGGGACAGCTCTACTCTGTCATATAGGGTCACAACAACAACAACAATAATACAGTACTTAATCTTTCTGTGACATTTCACATTAACAACTTCTTGAATTAATTAACTTCTTGAAATTCTTACTTCTCTCTGTCTTCCATAATACTACCATCTCTTGGTGTTGCTCCTACCTATTTAAATGTTTTTCCTAAGCCTTCTTTCAAGACTCTTATTTCTTCACTTGCCCCTTCAATGTTTATATTCCTCAAGGTTCTATTCGTAGTGCTGGTCTCTTCTCACTATAACTATCCTCCCAGTGATTTCAACTACCTCGCAAGCCTAGGTCTTTTGCCTGAGTGTTAGATACAAATATTCAACTGCCAACTATAAATTTTCAGTTTGATGCCCTTCATGTAACATAAAATATATGCATCAAAAATCTTAACTTGTCATTTACTTCATGAACCTTTCTCTTTCTCTTGTTTTTTTAAAAACTCTGCAATCCATTTAGTCACCAAGTTGGAAACCAGAGTCATTCTACATCACACCACAATATTAGTTCCCAAACCATACTGATTCTAGCTCCTAAATAACTCACGGTTTTGGCCTCTCCATTCCCACTGTAACATTCAAGTCTTCATCATTTTGGGGGGGAGGAGGAGGGGCTTAAGCAATTTCTTAACTGGCCTCCTTGACTCCAATTTCTTCTCTCCATGATGCATCTCCACACATCATTTTAAAGTGCAAATACGATCACAGGAATAACCCAAAAACACGTCTTAATATTTACAAAGGTTTAACATAAAATAAAAAAGGGACCCAGATTATACGAGCAAACTACATATCTTTTTGTATTTGTTTTAAAAGTTAATTGCTTTCATCTACTCTTTCTCTACACACCTCTAACTTCTTCTCTGCTAATTCTTTCCTTTAACCTATAAAGAGGCTTAAGATTTTTGCTCTTAAAATACTTCCTTTGAATTTTCATCATTTGGCCTCTGTGAAACAGCATTAGAACCTGAACTTGAGTTCACCCTCTAGGATCTGTAGTAAGTTGATGGCTAGGTCAGGGTGTGACATCAGGTCTAACATGAGTGACAGCAGATAATGAAAGATTTGAGAGCCATCAGATTTATATGTTCTGACAAGCTTAAAAAACTAAGTTAACCTTTAGATTTTTTAATAGACTTTATTTTTTAGAGCAGTTTTAGGTTTACAGAAAATTTGTACAGAAAGTAGAGTTCCCATATATCCCCTCCCCTGCAGATTATTTCTCCTATTAACGCCTTGCATTCCTGTGATACGTGTTACAAATGATGGACCAATACTGATACATTATTATTAGCTAAAGGTCATATTTTACATTATCAGCCTTTAAATTTTATTTAGGCTGGAAAAAAATTTATACATTATAATGTAAGATGACCAAATAATCTTCAAATGATAGTAAACAAAGTTCCAATATTAAACTAAGACTCTTCATGATTATACAAAGGTTGAAAACTATTATACAATACAAAACGCCTTCCCAGCTGACTGAAAGATATACAGCAGCACAAATCAAATACTCATAGCAGGTGAACAGGCTTCTACTGTTACAAATCAGAAAAACAACAAGAGGCCTGCTCATCTCTGTTTTATGTTTTGGAGCTGCTTGAAGTAGAAGCAGATTTTGGTATTAGATCATTTTCGAATGGTTGGTAGTCAGTTAATAAACAAGCTGCTCTCTTTAACACTGTATTATAAAAATGTAATTAATCTTACTTTTTAATAAAAGCAGTTAGCTTTTCAAACTGCAAATAGTAAGTTATTTGTCTATATAATTTTAATTTACTGTTAGATGTCTTATTTGAGCCTTTGCAGAATCAAAACAATGCAGGAAAAAATCTAGTAATAAAAGACTAACATTTTGGGAGCTTCAACTATTTACACTCCACTATGCTAAGCACTTCACATTTAATCTACACAACCTCTTCGGTTATTAAAACCTTATAAGTAGGTGGTGTTATCCCTTTTTACAGAAGAAAGAAAAGTTTTTCAAGGTCACTTAACTTTAAGTGGTAGAGTCCAAGTTGAAACTTAAATCTGACTCCCAAACCTAGGCTCCTTCCCTTTACTACTTTTCTCTCTTTCCCATGTAAAACAGTTCTAGTTTCTACAGTAAATGTACTGTCTTACATGACTAAAATTCTACACATCATTGCGTAAAATGCACGCATTTGATCTGAAGGGAGCAGAATCTACACAGTTTAGTTCTATAATCAGTATCAATACCCACTGGTAATCACTATTCTGCTCTACACAGTCTGTTCTGGCTACAAAAACCCTGGTACTCTGTACTACAGTAATTCAGTAAGAACTTCATTGAGCATCTACGACACACAAAGCATGTGCTAGCCCCCGAGGGGATGTAAAACCAAAACCAGAAATCTCAATAGACTTCCACAGGTACCCAATCCACAGAAAAAACCATATATACAGAAAGTAACCTGTATGACGTTACGTAGAAGTAATGATACAGGGATACATCATTACTCATAATTGCTAACAAAACACAATAGAGATCCAAGTTTCACTTCAGAGCCTTTAAAGACTCTTTTCTAGAGATGAATAACTATTCTGGCTGCAAGAAAGAGATATCCTACCTTTTCTCTCCTTTCTTAGATCTCCTCCTCCTTCAAAATTATGATGCTCTTAGGTCTGGGTTATACCCTGAAGCAATCAAATTATTTTTCTTTTCTAATTTGGTTTTGGAATTCTTAACCCATTCACTCTAAGGTGACTCCAAAATGATAAAACTGAAACCAAGATTATGGAAAGGAAATAAAATCTAAAAGTGGCAGCAAATTTTCTGAAAAAGCAGAACTTAGCATAATTTCATCATTTTCTTCAAAATAAAAAATTAACTGGCCTCTCTGATTAATAAAGTAATATATATATCCTATAAAAAAATTAAAACAAGCAAGAAGACATAAAGTATGTGTGTGTGTATCTGTATATATACCCGCATATACACACACATAAGCTGCTTTTTACAAAAAATCATAATTTCATCTTAAAGCCTCTGGAAAATATATGGAAGCACGGTCCTCGTTACCTATCCCTAAATGTATTTTAAGGCCTAACCTGAGCCCTTCTAAATGAGCTAGATGGAATATCAAAAACCCCATTTTACATTTATGTTGACCTTTATTATGTGCAAAATGATCTAAAGGAAATTCACCTCCTTTTCAGAATCTAGTGGGTTACCATATGGAAGACCATTATAAACCCTATTTTATAGACAAGGAAATTAAGCCCTAGAGTGTTTTAAGAGGTTTGGCCAAGCTCACATTGCTGAAAAATGGAAAAACTGGGATCAAACCCTAGTTTTTCTGGTCAAGGACCCTTTCTACTCTATATGATAGCTCCCTAACTAAAGCCATCAGCCTCTCCAGAATCCACTCCTCAAACCAGACATTATGAAACCAGACTCTGACTCTTATCTTCATTGAGTCATTTATTGTTTCCAACCATTAAGTATCCTCTCTTCTACCTATCCTTCTAATTTATTCCATTTAAACTAGTAGATTATGAACAAGAAGGAAGTTCTATTTGGAAATCTATCCAGACAATCATCTCATATAGCTAACTTAAAATAATGCTTTACTTTATATTTTAAGTATTTTCAATATTTTAAGCTATTATCTATCATGTTTACTTAATCCAAGAAACAGTCAACACAAGAATCAGTAACAGGTTAAAGAAAACCTCACTTGATACACAAGTGGTTCAGAAATTGTACAAAGAAGAAAACACTACTGCCGCTACTGAATAAATAAAGTTTATCTTCTAAGCCTTGAGACACCTTTGAGTGCTAGAGTCCCTAAGTGCAAAGGGCTGGAAAAAAACCCACAAAGTTCACAACAAGGACACACAGAAGATGTGAATCAAATTTGTTCCTACTTAACGTTCTAAAAGCATCATAATGAAATATTGTTACATACCTTTAAAAGAAAGTAAAAGGAAGCAAAAACTTCATAATATTCATACCATATCTAATAGTTTTTACAGAGCTAATGCTTACCATTCCATTGAATTGAATTCATATACCTCAAAATAAAAAAAATTTAAAAAGCTTTTAAAACAAAGATATTACAATTACTTGAAATTTTTATTTATTAACAGATTTCAATTGTTTTTCCATCTACATGTTGGTTTTTGTTCTAAAAAACTTACCAAGTTCAAATCAGAATGACATTTTGGGAGAAGAAAAATACATAAAACTCTATTTGGAGGAAATAACCATCAATTTTGCAGAGAGAAATATTATTCAATAAGAAGGCACTTACATCTTTAAAATACCGCTGTAATAATGAAAGCCTCACATCATGAACTGCTGCACATGTATCCCAAGGGTAAATCTGTTCCTCTTCAGTGACTGGCAGCTTTTTTGGCTCAATGCTGTCACGACACTGCCCTAAAACTACAAGAATAGCAGAGATAAGGGCTCATTAAATAACCAAGATGTACACTTGATTCACCAAGAAAAGCTAAATTATTTACCACGAACAACTATTTTTACAGACCTAAAAGAAGTGGTGTCCTCATTTTCTTCTATAGAACAAAGCTTCAAATTTGTCAATATTTAATTTTTAAAATAACACTAAAATATGAGTATGAATTCATGATGGATGGATGGATGGATGGATGAATGGATGAATATTTCCCAAATCTGTTCACTGAAAATGCCTACAAGCTATGACTCTCCAGTATCGATAAACTTTTTTTTTTAATATACCATTTCTCACTAAAAGGAAGTAGAACTCCTTAGAGAAAGAGCTGACTGCAGGGTTGGGGAAAAGTGCAAGGTGAGCCTGGAATTTTGGGTAACAAAGAGCAAAGAAGTGTTCAAACACCAATGGGGCAGGTCATAAGGACCTGAAGGAGTTTGACTGGCCAAATTTGAGAAAATTTGAATATCAAAAAGAATGATGATGGTAACAGATAACACATTCAATGAATCATAAAAAGAATAAAAGTTGGCCGTTCGAACCCTCCCAGAGCATCTCAGAAAACAGGTCTGGTGACCAGCTTCTGAAAAGTCATAGCCTTGAAAACCCTACGGAGCACAGTTCTACTCTGCACACATGGAGATGCCATGAGTCGGAGCTGACTCAACAGCAACTAACAACAATATTAACAGCAATACTCAGAAAATGGCAGGGGTTGGGGAAGCTTAGCAATAGAGAAGATTGTCAGCCACACATTAGGAATGAAAGAATTAGAAAATCACCATTTTGCAACCATCAACATAATAACTGATTCAGGTAAGGAACGGCAAGTAAAAAGTGTAAAGGGGTAAGTGGATACAGTCTGAATATATCATTCTATAGATTACCTGCTGTCCATAAGGTTTTTACTGGCTTATTTTTTTTTTAGAAGTAGATCACCAACCCACCTGGAGCAAATGAGAATGAAGAACACCAAAGACACAAAGAAAATATTAGCCCAAGAGACAAAAGGGCCACATAATCCAGAGACTCCATCAGCCTGAGATCAGAAGCACTAGATGGTACCCGGCTACTACCAACAAATGTGCTGACAGTGAACACAACAGAGAGTCCCTGACAGAGCAGGAGAAAAGTAGAGTGCAGAACTCAAATTCACATAAAAAGACCAGACTTAATGGTCTGACTGAGACTAGAGGAACCCCAGAAGACATGACCCCCAGACTCTCTGTTAACCCAGAACTAAAACCATTCCTGCAGCCAACTCTTCAGACAAAGACTAGACTGGAGTATAAAACATAAATAATACTTGTGAAGAGTGTGCTTCTTAGTTCAAGCAGATACACGAGACTAAATGGGCAGCTCCTGTCTAGAGGCGGGATGAGAAGGCAGAAAGGGATGGGAGCTGGTTGAATGGACACGGGAAACCTAGGGTGGAAAGGGGGAGTGTGTTGTCACATCCTGGGGATTGCAACTAGAGTCACATAACAATACGTGTATAAATTTTTGTATGAGCAATTAACTTAAGCTGTAAACTTTCACCTAAAGCACAATAAAAAATAAAATAAAAATTGGGGGGAAAAAGAATAAGTAGATCACCAGGTGAAGAGTAAGATAGTACACAATACTGGGGAAGCCGTCACAACTTGACCAAGGCAAAGTCAAAGAAGCTTCACAGACATATCCAAATTCCTGCAGGGACCAAGTTACTAGGCTGAGGGCTGGGGACCATGGTCTCAGGGGACATCTAGTTCAATTGGCATAACATAGTTTATAAGGAAAATGTTCTACATCCTACTTTGGTGAGTAGCATCTGGGGTCTTAAAAGCTTGTTAGTGGCCATCTAAGATACGTCTACTGGTCCCACCCTGTCTGGAGCGAGGGAGAATCAAGAAAACCAAAAGCACAAGGGAAAGATTAGTCCAAACGACTAATGGACCACAACTAGCAGAGCCTCCACCAAACTGAGTCCAGCACAACAAGATGGTGCCCGGCTACCACCACTGACTACTCTGACAGGGATCACAACAGAGGGTCCCAAACAGAGCTGGAGAAAAATTTAGAACAAAATTCAAACTCACAAAAGAAGACCAGACTCACTGGTCTAACAGAGACTGGAGAAACCCTGAGAGTACGGGTCCCAGAAACCCTTTTAACTCAGTAGTGAAGTCACTCCTGAGGTTCACCCTTCAGCCAAAGATCAGACAGGCCCATAAAATAAACAATAATACACATAGCTTAACCATGTATATGAGACTAAATGGGTACATCACCCCAGGAGCAAGGACGAGAAGCAGGAGGGGACAGGAAAGCTGGACAAATGGAAATGAGGAACCCAAGGTCAAGAAGGGGAGAGTGTTGACACGTCATGGGGTTGGCAACCAATGTCACAAAACGATATGTATATTAATTGTTTCATGAGAAATTAATATGCTCTGTAAATCTTCACCTAAAGTACAATTAAAAATTAAAAATAAAGAAAGGAAGTAGATCACCAGGTCTTTCTTCCTAGACTGTCTTAGTCTGGAAGCTCTAATGAAACCTGTTCACCATGGATGACTCTGCTGATATCTGAAATACTGGTTGCATAGCTTTCAGCATCACAGCAACACACAAGCCATCACAGTACAGCAAACTGACAGACAAGTGGTGGACAGGCTGAATTATGGTGATGGCAAAGAACATTGAATACACCATGAGCTGCCAGAAGAACAAATAAATCTGTCTTGGAAGAAGTACAGCCAGAATGCTCCTTAGAAGCAAAGACAGCGAGACTTCATCTCACGAACTTTGGACACGTTATCAGGAGGGACCAGTCCCTGGAGAAGGAAAACATGCTTGGTAAAGCAGAGGGTCAGTGAAAAAGAGGAAGACCTTCAACAAGATGGACCAACACAGTGGTTGCAACAATGGGCTCAAACACAGCAACAACTGTGAGGATGGTACAGGATTGGTCAACGTTTCATTCTGTTATACATATGGTCACTATGAGTTGGAACCAATTCAACAGCACCTAACAACACAGATTACCTACCACCTTAACCAATGATCAAACTTGGCTGGCATCACCAATAATGGGACAAACTGACACTATGAACCTCCTGATGTGATGCAATGGGAAGGAATATCACTTGTGCAGTACCTTGTCAGATGGATCCTGGCTGAAAGCAGAGAATAACAGAAAGATGTTTACCTGTGTTTTACTGACTACACAAAAGCATTTGACTGTGTGGATCATAACAAATTATGGATATTGCGAAGAACGGGAATTCTAGAACAATTGCGCTCATGCAGAACATGTACATAGACCAAGAGACAGTCCTTTGGAAAGAACAAGGGGATACTGAGTGGTTTAAAATCAGGAAAAGTGTGCATCAGGGTTGTATCCCTTCACCACACTTATTCAATCTGTATGTTGAGCAAATAATCCAAGAAGCTGGACTCTAAGATGTAGAATACGGCAATGGGATTGGAAGAAGACTCATTAACAACCTGTGATGTGCAGGTGACACAACCTTGCTTGCTGCAAGTGAAGGGGACTTGAAGCACTTACTGATGAAGACAGACTATACTTTCAGTATGGATTACACCTCAACATAAAAAAAAAAACAAAAATCCTCACAACTAGACCAATAAGAAACATCATGATAAATGGAGAAAATATTGAAGTTGTTAAGGATTTTATTTTACTTGGATCCACAATCAACACCCATGGAAGCAGCAGTCAACAAACCAAACGATGCACTGCATTGGGCAAACCTGCTGCAAAAGACCTCTTCAAAGTGTTCAAAAGCAAAGATGTCACTTTGAGGACTAAGGTGCGCCTGACCCAAGCCATGGTATTTTCCACTGCCTCATACGCATGTGAAAGCTGGACAATCAATAAGGAAAACTGAAGAATTGATGTATTTGGATTGTAGTGTTGGCAAAGAATACTGAATATACTGCCAGAAGAACAAACAAATCTGTCTTGGAAGAAGTACAGCCAGAATGCTCCCTAGAAGCAAGGACAGCGAGACTTCATCTCACGAACTTTGGATACGTTATCAGGAGCGATCAGTCCATGGAGAAGGACATCATGCTTGGTAAAGTAGAGGGTCAGTGGAAAAGAGGAAGACCCTCAACAATACGGATTGACACAGTAGCTGTAACAATGGGGTCAAACACAGCAGTGATTATGAGGATACCGCAGGACTGGGCAGCACTTCACTCTGTTGTACGTAGGGTCACTATAAATCAGAATCGATTTGGCAGCACCTAACAACAGTATCCGTGCCAAAAATGTTTAACTTGAATCTAATAATAAGAAAAAATCATACAAATCCATATTCTGAGACATTCTACAGAGTGACTGACCTGGACTCTTCAAAACTGTCTATGTTATAAAACATAAATTCAAAATGGGGGAGAAAAAGCTGTTTCAGATTAAAAGACGCTAACCACAAAATGACAATTAAATGCAATGCATGATCCTTGACTGGATCCTGGATCAAGGAAAAAAAATACCTGCTGTAAGAAAAAAAAAGTTGTGATGTCTTTATCTGGCTTTGGTATTGGGGGGTAATGCTGACCTCACAGAATGAGTCAGGAAGTGGTCTCTCCTTTTCTATCATTTGGACAAGTCTGAGAAGGATTCATGTTAATTCTTCTTTAAATGTTAAGTAGAATCCAACACGGAAGCCATCTAGTCCTGGGTTTTTCTGTGTTGAGAGGTTTTTTGATTACTGATTCGATCTCTTTATTTATTATAGGTCTCTTCAAATTTTCTTTTTCTTCTTGAGTCAGTTTTGGTAGTTTGTTTCTAGGAATTTATCCATTTCATCTAGGTTACCTATTGGTTGGTGTACAACTGCACATAATATTCTCTTATAATCCCCACTTTCATTTCTAAAAGTGGTAATGTACTCACTTTCATTTTTGATGTTAGTAATTTGAGTCTTCTCTTTTATTTTCTTCATCAGTCTAGCTAAACATCTGTCAATTTTATTGATCACTTCAAGGAATCAACTTTTGATGTCAATGACTGTATATTTTCCTATTCTCTATTTCATTTATTTTCACTCTAATCTTTATTATTTCCTTCCTTCCACTAGCTTTGGGTTTAGCTTGCTCTTCTTTTTCTAGTTCCTTAAAGTGTAAATCCATTTGTGATCTTTCTTCCTTTTTAATGTAAGTTTACAGCTGTAAGTTTCCCTCTGAGTACTGTTTTACTGGTATATTGTGTTTTTGCTTTCATCCACCTCAAAGTATTTTCCAATTTCACTTGTAATTTCTTCTTTGACTCACTGGTTGCTCAAGTCTTGGTTTTATAATTTCCACATATTTATGAACTTTCCAGTTTTCCTTCTGTTATTGATTTCTAGTTTCATTCCAATGAAGATATTTTGGATTATTTCAATCTTTTTAGATTTATTGAGACTTGTTTTGTGGTCTGTTATGTGGTCTAAGAAGGAGCCCTGCTGGTGCAATGCTTAAGTGCCTAGGTCTAAAGGTCAGTGGTTCAAATCCACCAGCCGTTCTGTGGGAAAAAGAAGTGGCAATCTGCTTCCACAAAGATTACAGCCTTGGAAACTGTCTTATGCTGGGTTCTCTAGAGAAGCAAAACCAGTGAAGCATATATATAAACACACATACATACACACGTATACGCTACAGGGTCACTATGAGTCGGAATCGACTCAATGGCAACAGGGGTGTGTGTGTGTGTGTGCGCGCGCGCGCGTGTGGAGAGAGTTTTATATCAAGGAAATGGCTCACATGGCTGTAGAGGCTGGAAAGTTCTAGGTCCATGGGTCAGGTGTCAGGCTGGTGGTTTCTCCTGACTCATGTAGCTGCAGGGGCTGATGAACCCAAGATCGGCAAGTCACACGGCAGGCTGCTGGCTCATGGGCTGCGGAAGCTGACAAATCCAAGATCGGCTGGTAAAACAGCAGACTGCTGGCTCACAGGCTGTGGAGGTCGATGAATCCCAAGACAGGCAGGCAATATGGCAGGCCACTGGCTCAGCTTCCAAGAATTGGAGGTCAGATGATGACGAGCCAGATGCAGGATCCAGAGCAAGCAAAAGCCAGTGAGCTTTGCCAGAAAGTTCATATATACTGGAGGCAGGCTACATCCCCAAGGAAATTCCCTTTCAACTGACTGGCTGTTCATGGCAGAGCTCATCATGGTGATGATTACATCATTACATAACTGCTGACCTGTATCATAACTGCCAAATCACTGAGAATCATGGCCCAGCCAAGTTGACACACAACCTTATACCATCACAGAAACTTTATTGGGGAGTTCTACTCTGTCCTATAGGATTGCTATGAGTCAGAATCAATCTGAAGGCAATAGGTTTGGTTTTGTATATGGTCTATCCTGGGGAATGTTTCATGTACAATTGAGAAAAATATGTATTCTGCTGTTGCTGGGTTAAATGTTCTATACATGTCTGTTAGGTCTAGTTATAATGTTAAGTCTCCTATTTCTCTGTTAATCTGTCTAGTTGTTTATCCATTAATGAAAGTGGGGTAGTGCAGTCTCCAACTGTCATTGTAACCAGTTGCTGTTGAGCCTATTCTGACTCATGGCAACCCCATGTGTCAGTGTAGAACCGTAGTTCATATGGTTTTCATTGGCTGATTTTTCAGAAGTAGACTGACAGGTCTTTCTTCCCAGATGTCTCCGAGTGGACTCGAAACTCTAACCTTTCAGTTAGCAGTCGAAGGTCTTAACCATTTTTTACCACCAAGCGATTCCAACTATCACTGTAGAAATGTCTATTTTTCACTTCAATTCTGTCAGTTTTTGTTTCATGTATTTTGGAACTCTGGTGTTAGGTACATGTATATGTTTATAAAATACGGTGCCTGGTAAATTAGTTTCTTCTCCTGTTACTGTTGTCAAAAATGAAATTGATCCGGGAAGCCTGTTAAGTGGGATGTTGCAATAGAGCTGTCAAGACCAGAAATGTCTACTAAAGAGGAAATGTGTGGGAGTTCTGCCTACCATCATCATAACTACTTTTCTTTTCTACTACTCTCTAGAAACCAGCTTACTTGGATTATTCTATTTGACTTTCCATTACTTGTCAAAAAACATATTGGAATCATCAATTTAATGTTTTGTTTTATTCATTCATTCATTCCATAAATATTTATTGAGCATCTAGGTGCCAGGTACTGTTCTAATAAGAAATAATCAACAACAAAAAAATCTCTTCCCTAATGAAGCTTACATCCTTGTTGTTCTAAACTTGTTCTTGTTTGTTTATTATTTAATATTTTTAAAACTGCTTTTATTTGTTATGTTATTTAATCCCTTTTTAGCAGTTTGGTACACTAGCTAAACCAATAAATGTTAGATAATTCCCATTTACCATTGCTGTCTTATCTTTTAGAGACAGAAAGAAAATAATAAGACACTAAACATTAAAAAGCATTAAAATCTCAAAAGTGATTTTAATTGGGAACTCTAGCAGGTGAAATTTTTAGCTGTTTCTTTCCTTTCCTTCCCAGCCTCATCCACCCACTGACACTCTCTCCCCCAGTTTTTTCTCTGATTTCTTTATTTTGATTCGTTTCTTTTTTTACATTTGAACATGAAAAAAATTTAACCATATACTAAAGCAAACAGACTACTAAAACGAACCCTCATGCCCTCATGTCTCATCAACAGTAATTAACTCATGGCTATTCTTACTTTTTTTTGGGTATTCTTACTTTCTTTTTTCCCTCCCCTTCAAATTATTTTTAAACAGATTCCAGACATCATATAATTTCACCTATAAATATTTCACTATTTTTATCTAAACGAAAAGACTTATTTTTTACACATGGCCACAATCACTACTAAATAAATTCTTCAATATCATCAAATGTCTAGTCAGTGTTCCCAATTCCCCAATTGTCTCTTATTTAATAACTGTATGGTCCTTTTATAGTCTTTTAATTAATAGTTTCCTGCTTTAACTCCCTCTTTTTGGCGCCTCACCCCATGCATTTTACTTTTTGAAGAAATTAGGTCATTGAAGAACAGTTTGGATTTTCCTGAATGCATCCCTTCATGGTTATTTAGTATGTTCCTCTGTCCAATCTATTCTCTCTCTGTTTGAGATATTAGCAGCCATTGATGATTATTTCCTAGATCCATCAGTTCATCAGGGATTTCAAATTCTCTTTCATTCCTTCTTTGTTTACTAGCTGTAATACTCCTATAAAAGAAATTTTATCTTATCAACTATTTGGTTACTCTGAGGTATAGATTGTACAGGAAAGGCAAGAAAATACTGTATTCTTTCCCTTATAGTACTCAAAATATTGAGATGGTGGTTCTTTATCAGATTCTAAAAGTAATTAATCAGTACTTATTTGTATCAGTGTGAACTCTGTTGCAATTAATTTTCTTGTTGATGCTCATGTTACTCCATCTCTGTTAGGGGAACTCTATTCAAGTTGTCTCCTAAATCTTTTTAACACAAACCTAGTAGCCTTGGTAACTTCTATATTTCTAGTATCACGAGTTATACTGAGTTTGTCCTATATATTCCCTGCCCTGAAATCAGCCATTTCACTAAGAAGTCCTAGTTCATTTTAGTGGTAAATAGTATTTAGAGACCAAGATCTGGGTGCTAAGGTGTGCTTATTTCTATAGGCCTGATTCTTTATTGGCCTGGTCTTGAAAACATGTATCAAAAAGCCCCATGCTTTCTCTCCCTAGTCTAACATGTTTGACTTATACTGAATTACAGACTTATAATTGTTGTTGTTGTTAGGTGCCATCAAGTTGGTTCCGACTCATAGTGACCCTATAGGACAGAGAACTGCCCTATAGGGTTTCCAAGGAGTGGTTGGTGGATTTGAACTGCCAACTTTTGGTTAGCAGTGGAGCTCTTAACCACTATACCACCAGGGCTCCAACTTAGAAACCCTTAAAAACATGGCTTAAATTAAGGGTCTTTATAGCAGTTCTGTCTACCTGTAAAGGTATTTATTTACCTGCTACTTCACTATTGTACAGAATGGCTGTTCTAAAGAATACTTACTTTGGGAGCCTCTATTCTCCATAAGAGAAGAGAACAGTATTATACAGTCTTCCCATTCCACTAATCCCCACAGTCTTTGCAAAACTTTAGAAGGTCCAGAGTTAAAATTAATTTTTTTATTCTCATAGTGCCATTTAAAAAAATATAATAAGGTAAACTAAATTTGGAAAGAACTGTAGATTGAGATTTTTAGAACAAATGTAAGTGTTCTTATTTGTAGAAAAGTGCAGGCATTCAGAGATGAACACAAAGGGGGTGGGGACAGAGCTGTAAAGGAGGAGAGTTTTTATATACTATTGAAACTAAGTTGGTATTTAATTCAAACTCGACTGTTAGAAAAGCAAGATGTTAACTGTAATCTTCAGGGTAATCACTAAGGAAAAAACTAAAAAATATACCGAAAAAGAAATGAGAAGGGAATCAAAATGGCACACTACAAAAGGTTAATGATAAAAGAGGAACAAAAAAGATGTAAGACATATAGAAAACAAATAGCAAAATGGCAGAAGCGCTTCCTTGTTAGTAATTACTTTAAACATAAATGGATTAAACTTCCCAATTAAAAGGCAGAGATGGGCAGAATGGGTAAAGAAACATGATCCAACTATATGCTGTCTACAAGAGACTAACTTGAGTTCCAAAGACACAAACAGGTTGAAAATAAAAGGACAGAGAAAAGATATTCCATGCAAATAGTAACCAAAAGAGAGCTGGGGTAGCTATGCTAGTATCAGACAAAATGGACTTTAAAATTGCTATAAGAAACAAAGGACATTAAGTATTGATCAAAAGGGTCAATCCATCAATGAGATATAACAATTATCCTTTTTGCCTACACTACATTACTTAATCAACACAACAACCCACTGAAGTCAATAGTCTATCTATATCTAAAAGAAGGAAACAAACTTGGCCAAATTAGATCAAGTAATACCTGTATTTGAACTCAAGAGAGTCTCTATGTCTTAATTCTTTCCACTTCACCACACTTATTTAGCAAGGAAACACCCTAGAAAAAATGCTTGGGAGAGAAATATAAGAATTCTATTTTCTCTTTGCTTCACACGTACTCCTGTTGAAAAGGATTAAATTCACTGGGACTAGAGTATGTAAAAGTTGCCACTATCTCAAAATATCTTGGTATTGGAGAAGATGGACAGCATTCAGTCAAATCCTTCACATTTTTTTAACTCTTTCATGTACAAATTATCTTTTTTTTTTTTAATACCATGCGTTTTCATTAATGGAAGGCATGCTGAATCAAGGAGCATTTCTGAAATTTTGTTATGAAATATAGATTTTGATACATAATATGTGGGGCACATATGTCCCTCAGGACTCTGCATCACCTTCTAAATTCCTTGACAGGTGCATACAATATATGGCACCTGAAAATGGGGTATTCACACGAACATGGAATCATCGCAAGAAACACAACTTCCAAATAATACACAGGAACACGGAAATATACTTACAAGGCTTATCTTGCTGTACAAAAGCCAAAAGAGACAAAAGTTTTACACAATAACACCTCGAGGATGCAACACCTCATACAATACCCTGTCAAAACAGTAATTTGTAGCACATGCCCATTTCTTCCCATTTCTAACAGTTATACAGGTCCCCACCCGGTGGCAGCATGCACTAAAAATGGGAAAGCAACTTCCCAAGAAACATGAGAGGCAGAAAATGTAGGTGGGCAAACATACATTCCACTACTTAGGCTAATGTTTTTTAAACTACAGGTTGGCAAATGTATCAATCAGCAGGATGTTTCAAAAATTACTGCTCCAATAGCTTAAGAAATAAAGGCATAGCTGCATGTAATTTAAAAAAATATTTAAATTGTCAATATCTCTGGGCTTAAGAAATTTCCAGGTTCTAGAAGAATTAAATTGCCAAGAAAGCTTAATTCAGTTATTGACCATCTAGCATTGGTAACATACCATCACCATCACACACAATAATATCATTGTAAGCCACACTTAAAGAAAAAAGACTGTATAACTTATAGAGAAATCTCTCTGTTAAGGGCTTCTTTCAAGACTCCTGCCTAGGAAAGTGAGATAAAACAAGATTAAGAATCTTTGCTATACAGATCTAAATCAATCCTTGCTACAGTTATAGCTAGACAGAGATATAACTTTCATTTAATACAGATATGTATTAATCTATTGCATATACTTTGGCTCTAAAATGTTCCCACTGAAAAAATTACTTTGATTTTACCTGAAGATGCTTGTAATAGTACAACCAATCCCGTAGGTCGGTCTTCAGAGGAGGGGCCACTCTGTCCACAAATAACACAGTCATATACTGCCTCAGAAACTTGTGGTTCTGCTGTGGTTATCTCCATAGGAATATCCGTTTCAGGAGAGTCTGAGGAAAAAAAGTTACAGTTCTTAATTTCTAAGGAAAAAAAATCTCTCTTCAATGAACATGGGGGAGGGGAGGGTCAAGTTCAAATAATTTTGAACTTTATTACCAATAAACTTATATAGTAATAACTATGAAAAAAATATCTTGCTAAAGTAAAACATTTATTCAGAAAAAGGTTCAACAAAAAATGCAGAGTTGATATAAAGACTGTAAAGAACATATGGCTAAATACACTTCTGATGTTGTTGAGTCATTCACAAAGAAAACTGATACTAAAAACACAGAGGCAAAGACGTCTGTATCAAGAAAAGAAAACTATAAAATGTAACATTTTAAAAGAAGAAAGGAGACGTTTAATTTTCCTCGAGGCATCTTAGAGGGGAAATTTACAATAACACAGCAATCTTAGAAAGGAAGAGCGCGTAAGTAAGGAAAAAACAATTTCTCCCTTACTCCAAATTCCAGCAATTATATCTCTTTAATGATAATTATCAATATATGTTCATTTACGTACAGAAATAATTTAGATATGGCTGTATTATTAAATATTAATTTTAAAAGCACATTATTACAGAAAATAACAGCAATGTCCTGGTGATAGAATTTCAATAACAAGAAATAAAATACTGAGTCAAAAATGACTTTCAGATAAAGACCCTTAACTTCATGAAGATCAATGATCCTGTCCCTAATGGGACAAAGAAGTGAGTAGAGGGCATTGGAAAGACCTGGGAGGCAGAAGTGATTTTTGAGATGTGTAATAGATGAAAGTATATCTAAGTAAATACATTAAATATATATATGTTAGAGGAAGTTTAGATATTTTTATCAAGAATTCATGCAGATAAAATAAACATATATCTAATATTTATTAACAGTGACTGAGAGGGAAGGGGGCGGGAAACCTAAAATAGAACTTTAGATACTGCCTAGTATTAACAGAAATAAAAAAGAAGCCAACAAAGAAATTAGAGGAAAAAATAACCAACAGCATATGAACAGAATCAAAACTATAAAGCACAATGTCTGTGAAAATGAAATTAACGAGTCAAAATGAAAAGATTTCACAAGAAAGAAAGTACCAGAGGCCATTAAGATTTGACGTGAGACTACTTTGGATTTTACGTAGAAAACTTCAGAAAAGAGGAGGTGAGTCTGATACCCGCAAGTTCAAAGGAGAACTGTTCCCCAAGGGAAGTCTAATGTTTTCAAACAAAAGACATTTCGCATTATTTTGAGGACATTAACTACGTCATCCTTGTATCACTTGTCCATTCTATCCTCTACCCATCCACAAAACTCCATAAACATGAAAGCAAAACATGGAGCAAAAAGATTTTTCCGATTGTTTTGCAAACACTTAGTTTAGATTAATCCCGTGAGTTTGTAAGTATAAAGGTTAAAAATAAAGGCAAAGGCTATTTTGTAATTAAAGATAAATTTTATGTGAAAATAAACTTTAAAGCAACTTTAACCAAAATTAGAATAAAAAATTTTACATGACAGCGTAAACTCTTGAAGTGGAATTGTAATATTTGTGAATAGTGAAGCTTTTCGCTCTTTGATATTAAAATTAATGTTGTAGAATAAGTAGATATTAAAATGCTACCATTGGAATATGATTTTTTAATTCCTTAAACTAGAAAATCTTCTCAGTGGAAACACCTTCACTGCTTTAAATATTAGCTTTCATGATTCACATCTTAGTAAGGTAGAGCACTTCAATTCTTTTACATATTGTAATGAACATGTGGTAGAATTGTATCGGTTAGCAACTACTGTGCAATAAACCACTCCAAAATTTAGTGATTTAAAACAACAACCACTTATTTATTATTTTGCATGAATCTATGGGTTGACTGGGTGTGTGAGATAGGGTCGATGAAATTATGTTTCTTTGACACAATAATATGAGATTGAAATATTATTACACTGTAAGCCTGCTTTCATGTTTATGGAGTTTTGTGGATGGGTAGAGGATAGAATGGACAAGTGATACAAGGATGACGTAGTTAGTGTCCTCAAAATAATGCGAAATGTCTTTTGTTTGAAAACATTAGACTTCCCTTGGGGAACAGTCAACTGCAAAACACAGTGGCACAAGGAAATGTGTGGTCTGCACTTTATGGTAGGCACAGGATTTTCTTCACTGGACAAACTAACTCAAAATTGTATTTTATTTGGTTTTACTAAGAAGTACTTGCTAGTAACCTAATAGGTGAGTTGCTATTTATAAACTAAGCACACTACTTGAGTTGACTACTTTCGGCTAAGAAGTCTGACTGCCCTGTGACAATTGCCAATATTACAAAACTCCCATTGCACAGATATCATGAATTTGGGTAAGGATGCATCAGTACTGTCCTGAATCATCATCATTGTTATTACTGTCACTCTTGCTTTCTTTCTTATTTTTACTTTGTACATAGAAAATATCCTCATTCTTTTTCTTTTCTAAATAAACTTTTAATTTTAGACTAGTTTTAAATTTACAGAAAAGTTCTGAAAATACTACAGAGAGTTCACATATAACCTATACCCACTTTTCCACATTATTAACACCTTAAAATAGCATGGTACATGTGTCACAACTAATGAACCAATGCTTATATATTATTGATCAATTTTGAATAATACAATATTGATACATTAACTAAAGTCCATATTTTCTTCAGATTTCCTTAGTTTTTATCTAATGTCCTTTTTCTGTTCCAGGATCCCATCCAGGATACCACATTATATTTAGTTATCATGTCTCCTTAGGCTCCTCTTGGCTGTGACCATTTCTCAGAGTTCCCTTGTTTTTGATTACCTTGACAGCTTTGAAGAGTACTGGTGAGTTTTTAATAGAATGTACTTCAATGCAAATTTGTCTGATGTTTTTGTCATGATTGGCCTGAGGTTATGGATTTTAGGGAAGAAGACCACAGAGGTCAAGTGTCATTTTCATCACATCATATCAAGTGTACATACCATCAACGTAACTTCTGATTGTTGATATTAATCTGATTACCTGGTTGAGGTAGTGTAAAGTACTTTTTCCCCTTTTCCATACTGTACTCTTTGGAAGGAAGTCACTATATACAGTCACACTTAAGGAGTGGGGAGTTATGCCTCACCTCCTTGAGAGCAGGGTACTTACATAAATTATCTGGAATTGTTCTACATGAGACATATGCCTACTGTCTCCCATTTATTTATTTATTCAATCATTTATTTATATCAGTATGGACTCAGATATTTTATACTTAGGGTTAAATGAAATACTACTTCATTTATTTTTTTGCTCAACATTGTCCCAGCTTTGACCATTTTTGACCCAGCTCTTTCAGTTGGCTCATGTCCCACTGACATAGCTCCCCCATCACTGTCCTTCCTTACCTTCTAGCACTACAGGATGCTCTAGGCTCATCTTGCATATTCCCTTCCCCAGGCCCAGAATCAACTATTTCACCAAGGAGCCCTAGTTCCTTTTACTGGAAAATGGCATCTGAAACCAAGATATAGGCATTGGACGTGTTTGCTTCTACCGGAATATCATTGCTTGAAGACCTTCTCAGCCGACAGAGCAAGGAAATATGTTTGTATACTAACTCATGTATGTGTGTATAGATACATAGATAGCTGTAGTCGAGATGATTCCGACTCATGGCAACCTTATGTTTGACAGTATGAAACACTGCCCGGTACTGTGTCATCCTCATGATCATGTTTGAGTCCATCACTGCTGCCATTGTGCCAATCCTTCTACGTCACCCAACATGAAGTCCTCCAGCAATTTATCCTTTCTGATGAGTGCCTGTTTTGTTGATCAGAGTAGAGTTACCTCCTGATCAGAGGGCTTCCCCTTTTGTGGTTTGAGGATGGCAGAAAGCACAATGACTACCCAAGCAAGAAAGTGATGCACAGCAGTTTATTAGCACTTATGGGGTAAAGCAGCCGGGAAGTCTGACCACACAGGGTCAGGGTACAGGCGGTTGGGCAGCGTCCCGACTGTCCTGGAGGCCCCTCCAGGGAGGAGTACTCAGGGTTGGTTTGGAGTCCACCCCCTCTTATACCAGAATTCAGTTCAAGTCAGTACCAGGTATATCTTTCACGTTCTCAGTGAAGCAGCTCTTCTTGGAGGTGCTTACCCCTTTGATGGAATGTGCTCCATCAGGTACTTACATATTCTTTAAATACCGTATCTTCAAAGCTTAAACTGGGCTTTGTGACACATATCATTCCTTTGGCCTTGCAAGATGCTTCTTAGGCCACAATGACACATCATCCCAACTGAGGGCCATTTTCTAATCTAATTTGATATCGCCTAAAGCAAGCAAGTCAAGCAATGTTCTGTTGTAATCTATAAGGGTTTTCACTGGCTAATTTTCATACGTTGATTGCCAGGCCTTTCTTCCTAGTTTTTCTCGGTCTGGAAGCTCCACTGAAACTTGTCCACCATGGGTGGCCCTGCTGGTATCTGAAATACCAATGGGATAGCTTCCAGCATCACAGCAACATGCAACCCACCACAGCACAGCAAAATGACAGACAGGTGGTATGTGTGTATCCATCTATGCTGATCTCTCCAACGCTAATCCATTATCATATGGATCATTCTAGCCTTTTCTCCTGCTTATCTGTAACCTCCCCACTCCACAGTGAGAAACCTGGCTCCTATTATCCATCATCCATTTACTTAACTGTTCAATCCCAGTATATATGTAAGTGGTTTCAGAATTGTTAAGGAAACAACTTTACCAACTAGAGTACAGTACTTATGTACAGTTCCCTTCACCTTTAGTCTTAACAGACTCCTCTCCTTTACAAAGTTACTTTGTTAGCACCTTTCTCCCCCTTTTAGTGTCATTGTTTCATATATTTTGTAATATAGTCAGATCCTCTTGTCACAGTCTGAACTCCATCTTGCGGTATCTCAACTTCCTAAATGATTTTTTAAAATCTGCATACATTAAGATTCACTCTTTCTGCTATACAGTTCTATAGGTTTTGACAAATGCATAGTGTTATACATCCAACATTACAGTATTCATATAGAATAGTTTCACTGCTCTAAAAAATCCCCTGTGCTTCACCTATTCAGTCCACCACCCCCCCTGAACCCCTAGCAATGAATGGTCTGTTTACAGTCTTTAGGGTTTTGCTAGAATGTCATCTACTTAGAATCATACAGGACGCAGCCTTTTCAGATTGGCTACTTTCACTTAGCAATATGCATTTAAAATTCATCTACATCTTTCCATGGCTTGATAGCACATTACTTTTTATTGCTAAACAGTATTCCACTGTATGGGTATACCATATTTTTCCATTCACCTATTGAAAGACATCTTGGTTGCTTCCAGTTTTGAGCAATTATGAATAAAGCTGCTATAAACATTCACATGCAGATTTTTGTGTGGAGATAAGTTTTCAGATCAGCTGGGTAAATATCTAGGAGTGCCAGTACTGGATCATATGATAAGGCTATCTTTAGCTTTGTAAGAAACTGTCTTTCTAAGTGGTTGTAGCATTTTGTATTCTCACCAGCAGTAAGTGAAAGTTTCTGTTGTCCTCATCCTTGCCAGCAATTGGTACTGTCAGTATTTTTTATTTCAGCCATTCTAATAGGTCTGTAGTGACATCTTATTACTGTTTGTAGAAGTGAGTGTCTTCATATAGGAAAGCTTATAACTTTAGAAAGGCATTAAACAACAGATCGGTAAGAGTACTAATCACAGAGGGAAATCTTTTGCCTTCAGAGAAAAAAGTTTTTGTACTGAAGTTTTTACCTAATAATGTTTTGTATTTGTTTAGTGGATTGGCAAATATTTTATTATAAATCGGAAATATTCTGTGTTATATTACTGGACTAGAAAGTTTAGGAGAACATCCCTAATATGCAAAGATAAGGCAAAATAAGAAAGAAGGAACTATTGACTGCTTACATTCTTACAACACAGGTATGAAATAAGGCAAGAACACAGAAGGAATCTGACAAATGAGGATTAAATCAAGATAAATGAATTATAATAAATTAATTAATATTAAATTGTATCAGTACTACTTCCAGGTAGTACCCCAGATGTGGGTCCTGCTTCATGTGTTAATAAGATTATAATACATAAGGCCACATGCAAATGAAGTAAACAGTAATCAGAGGCAGAGCAATTTAAGATTTGCAAGTTTTACCTTGGGCAATGGATGAAATCAATGGGGTTTTCAGGGTCAAACAGGTATCTTTGGAAAGGGATTGATTTATAAATAAAAGGAATATACTGAATCTGCACAGTCCAGAATCCCACCGGTGTGATAATGACCAAAATAAATAAAGCTAGTGCTCATGAATCTGTATTGCCTCACCTGTCACCACTGTGGCATGAAAAGACCAGGACTGGGGAAAAGCAGAGCTCATTATCCTGATGACTTCTGTGAATTGCCTATGTTTGCCAGAAATTATGTGTGCCTGATCCCTCAATTGTTCTTCCTGTGCCCTGGCTACTGCCAAAAAAGGTCAAACGTTCCCAAAAAGTAGCAAGATTTAGGAGACTGAGTCAGTAACTTTGCAGACTGATGACATTCAAATTTATGATCCTGAATGCAACTAGGCCCTATGCATTGCTTATCAATTTTTATAATCAGCCTTGGTGAGGAACATTTCCCACTCTCCTCAGCAACTATTCCAAACTTCAGGTCGTATTCTTTTCACTTAGCAGAATATACCTTTTACTTAACCCCGAAAACTAAAACAATCAAGAGTGATCTGCCTTAACCTCCCATTTCCCTCACCTCCAATGGGCATTATTATCTCTATCTTCATCCACTCTTTCCTTCTTCCTTCCAGTTTCCTCAGGTGAAGACGTGACCAATTTCCTATTCAAGACAATACCACCCAACTTCCTCTTGGGTACCTCGCTTAATCAATTCCTCAGAAAATCATTTTTGTTTTATTTCACTTGAGAGGTGGGATGTAGCAGATAAAAACATGTAAAGGCATTATTAACTAAGCTTTTTTCTTAGTTTCTAAAATTGGAAACAAACTGAAACAAATGAACTCTATATCAAACTAGTAACATCACCTCACAAAAAAAAGGACTGTTTTCAAATAGGCAATAGATAAGTGGTATCCTGGGTGAAGGGTGAGACAGTACACAATACAGGGGAAACCAGCACAACTTGTACAAGGAAAGGTCACGGAAGCTCCAAAGACACATCCAAACTCCCTGAGGAACTGAACTGCTGGGTGGAGGGCTGTGGGGACCATGGTCTCGGGAACATCTAGCTCAATTGGCATAACACAGTTTATAAAGACAATGTTCTATATTCTACCTTGGTGAGTAGTGTCTGGGGTCTTAAAAGCCTGTGAGCAGCCATCTAAGATACTCCACTGGTCTCACCCCTTCGGGAGCAAGGGAGAATGAAGAGAACAGGATACAAGGAAAGGTTAGTCCAAAGGACTAATGGACCACAGCTACCACAGCCTCCACCACACTGAGTCCAGTACAGCTAGATGGTGCCTGGCTACCACCACTGACTGCTCTGACTGGGATCACAACAGAGGGTTCTGGACAGAGCTGGAGAAGGATGTAGAACAAAATTCTAACACACACATAAAAAAGATCAGATTTACTGGCCTGAAAGAGACCGTAGAAACCCCAAGAGTATGGCCCGCAGACACCCTTTTAGCTCAGTGGTAAAGTCACTTCCGAGGTTAACCGTTCAGCCAGGGATTGCACAGCCCCATAAAACAAAATGGGACTAATGAGGCACAGCAGTCCAGGGACAAGGACTAGAAGGCAGAAGGGGACAGGAAAGCTGGTGATAGGGAACCCAAGGCTGAGTAAGGATAGTGTTGATGTGTTGTGAGGTTGTTAACCATTGTCATAAGGCAACATGTGTACTAACTGTTAAATGAGAAACTATTTTGTTCTGTAAGCCTTCAACTAAAGTGAGAATAGCAGCACAATTGGAAGAGCGTAGTCTATGTCACCGAACTGTGCATGTAGAAATTTTTGAAATGGTGTATCTTTGGCTATGTGTATTTTCACCAAAAAAAAAAGGTCGAGAAGGGAGAGGGTTGATATGTTGTGGGGTTGTTAACCAATGTCATAAAACAATATGTGTACTACTGTTTAATGAGAAACTATTTGTTCTGCAAACCTTCACCTGAAGTACAATTAAAAGAAATAAACAAACAATATTGATTGAAAAAAAAAAAAAAAAGAATTAAGTAAATATATAATGGCAGACCTCATAAATCCAAGAAGCAGTTTAACAGAAGTGAACAAGGGGAGCATACTATGTTGCTACCATCAGGAAGAATTTTCTGACAACTGTAACTACTCAACAGAGAGGGCTGTCTGTAATAAAGGTCTGATCTACCATCCCTCTATTATTTAAATAAAGGCTAGAAATCATCTGTCTGTAATGTTTAAAACTGATGGATGATTGGACTAGATCATCCCAAAGGTCATGGCACTGAAATTTTGAGAATTCTAAACTAATAAACTTTGACTTACCAACATCCATGGCAGTTTCCATGAAGCTTTTCTGTCGTGAAGCAAACTCTGCAAGCAATTTCTGCTGCCTCTCTCTAGCCTTTTGTCGCCTAGATTAAACAGAAATAAAGTGATAAGGACCACACGTGCTTAGAACTTACCTACCATCTTTCAGGAGTATATACTGAATGAAAAGTGCCTGAAAGACAGTTGAAAGCAATCTGTTTTCTGAAGTATGTATGAAATTTCATATAAGATTTTATTGTCTTTAAAAGGATTCTACTACTTTAAAAAGGTTTGAAAATCACTGACTTAGTAGGTAAAAATAAAAGCCAAGATTTAACTTTAAAATGTGAAATAATAATTAAGGTAGATAGAAAATTTGGGTTTCCAAAGTATGTGTTAGATGGTTACTAGAGTAACAAATTAGTTTGCAGCACAAACAATAGCAAATTGCTTAGTAGAAGCAGCTATGATGTTTAGATATGAACAGAATCTAGAAGATAAGAATTGTCGATTTATTGTTACTCTAAGAAAAAGCCTCTCCAACTAGATATAAAAGGAACAAAAGCTAAGAAGTTTCCCAGTTTCTACTAGGAGATATTCCAAATTTGATTTATTTTCTTTGAAGTCAAAAAATCTGAAAGATTCCAAGCCCAACATAAAGAATAAAACTATATTCCAAATCTAAGCATAAATATTCCTTTGGATTAATTCAATCTATTCTGCTTACTATTTATCCCTTATCTACTTCCAAAATAGATTTAAATTTAATTTTAAAGTTGGTTGCCAAAAAAATCACCAATACAACAGGACAACACAATAATGTAAGAATAATAAAAAGGGGCATAGTTATGAATGCTTCCTAGACACAACCAAATACCTTGCAGGATTACGGTACTGGGTTTGAAGGCTTAGGACCAGAGTCTTGAGGGGCAGCCTGGTCAACTGGCATAACACAGCTCATAAAGATAATGTTCTTACATCCTAGTTTGGTGAGTAGCATCTGGGGTCTTAAAAGCTTGTAAGCAGCCATCTAAGATACAACTATTGGTCTCTATGCATCTGGAGCAAAAGAGAAAGAAGGAAACCAAAGATTCAAAGAAGAAACTAGTCTATAGGACTAACAGTCTATACAAACCACAACCTCACATACCTTGAGACCAGAAGAACTATGTGGTACCCGACTGTACCAACCTTTCCGACCAAGGACATGACAGATGGTCTCAAATACAATGGGGAAAAAATGTAGAACAAAACTCAAATTTCTAAAAAGGCCAGACTTATTGGACCGGTAGAGACTAGAGGAACCAGGCTGCCCCTTGAGACTCTGGTCCTAAGCCCTCAAACCCAGTACCCTAATCCTGCAAGGATTATATTTAGGAAGTATTCATAATTATGCCCCTTTTTATTATTCTTACTGTGTTGTCCTGTTGTATTGGTGATTTTTTTGGCAACCAACTTTAAAATTAAATCTATTTTGGAAGTAGGTAAGGGATAAATAATAAGTAGAATAGACTGAATTAAGAGACTATTAGAGACTGGGATACCCTTTAAACTTGGAACTCAAGCCACGCCCAGAGGTCACCTCCCAGCCGAAAGACAGAGTGGCTCATAAAATAAATAATATTACCCGTGAGTACTGTGCTCCTCTAAACAATCATCTAAATGAGACCTAACAGTTAATATTTACCCTGGATTAAAGATGAGAAGGTAAAGGGGGACAAGGAAGCTAGATTAATGGAAACAGAACAACCAGAATAGAAATAATGAGAATGCTGACACATTGCTGAACAATATGTATAGAAATTGTTAAATGAGAACCTAATTTGCTATGTAAATTTTCTCCAAAATCACAATATTATTAAAAAATAAAAATAAAAATAAAGAAGGGAGATAGGCTTCCCTAGACTGTAAATGCTAATATACCAGTGAGCACAAAATTTTATCCTGGCAAAAAAGTTAAAATAATCATTTAAAACCAGAGGAGAGGGAAAGGAAGAAGAAAAAGAAAGGTTCAAAAGTGAGTTATATATCAATACATCAGGAGAGACAAACTTTTTACTTGAACAAAACTCAAAGAGGAATTCATTACAGTCCATGATACAAAGGACATTAAAAACTTAATGGACAGAGTATACCCTAGCAGTTTGTTTTAATGTCCATTTATTATATCTATACATGATAAAAGTCAAAGCATTATGTTAAACTGAGGTTCTATAAAGTCATTTCTACAGGAAATCTAAAAATATTTTTTCTATTAATCTGAAATGACCCAAGAATACAGCAATATAGAATTTAGTAGAATGAAATGTTAATAGTAATTTTTAGATTATACACACATCTGCTCCCATCTAATTAGTGGAGATAATCATGAACTAAACAGACAAGGTACAACTATAAAGTCAAGTACTATGGTCCACCTTACCATGGGAACATACATATTTATGTCAATGATGTTCAAAAGATTTTTAATACTCCTTTTTTTTTTAATATTTACTTTAATGACAATTTAGGATCTGCATTTAAAAAAAATTGCTTTATTATAACAACAACTCTTATTTTTTATATTGTGTTTGAGCCAATATATTATTATCCAGCTCAATCACTCATCTTATTAATTAAACTTAACTCTCTATGACACTGGCCGTTTAAAAAATTAAATCCATCCTTCCCATTCCTTGCCTTCCTGAAAATGGAGAGTGGCAATAGTGGCCCTGCACAGGGTATCAAGGACACAACAACTAGTACAGGAGGGCATTTGTGTGAGGGAAGATTACAGAAAATTGGTTATATACAGGGACACTGATCAAAAAAATAATATATATTAAAGATAATGGGTTCCAGGTTTCTCATTGTGGGAGAAGGGAGTTACAAATATGGAAAGAGAAAACAAGAATGATCTCTAGGGTGGTGATGGATTGGAATTAAAGATACCAGGGTAAACTTATAGTTTTCCATAGATATAAAAATAAATACCAATCTCTCTCCCTCTCTCTCTTTCTCTTATACACACACACATCCTTGCTCTGTCCATTAAAAGGGCCTAGGAACTGCTATAACTCATTATCAATGAGCACACTAGATACCTAAATCATGGTTTTTAAATACCATTCTCCACTAAAAGTAGAGCTCCTAATGAGCCTAGAACATCTTTTTGTCCCAGAAAACTTGAAAATGCTCAAAGAATCATGGGGTAAGTCAGATGAACGCAGAAACCAGCCTGAAAGGGCTCCCAATGGCCAAATCTGGAACAATTTGAGGATCAAAATTAATAACAAGCATATCAGATTGAAACTCATAAAACAAAACAGGAATTCATGAGTCCATACTGATATGAAATACATGAATAAACTGAAAGTTAATGAGGAATAAGATATTACATAGTCTCAAAGTATCTCTCCACAAATTAAGTATAAATTATAAAAGGGAAAAAAAGAGTAACTTGACAGTAGTCTGGCAAACACCTTAAACAAGTAATTGAAATTAATCACCAGTAATGAAACAAATCAAAATAATGTAACACCTGATAGGATGTAATGAAAAGAAAACAGCACTACTTTAATATTCCTGCTAGAGATGCATACCCTGAATATAAACACAAGGGAACATCAGACATGGCCAAATTGAGGGATATTCTACAATGTTACTGTCCTGTAATCATCAAAACTGCCAATATCATGCAAATAAAGGAAAAACTGAAGAAACTATTCCCGACTAAAGAAGACTAAAGAGACTACTAAATGCAATGTGTGACTCTGGCCTGGATCCTTTCACTGCAAAAAAAAATTACTGAGACAACTGTCGAAGCTTGAATGGGATCTAAGAATCTGAACACAGTCAAATACATGTTAATTTCCTGATTTTGATCATCATATTGTGGTTATTTAAGAAAATGCCCTTATTTGTAGGAAATACACACTAAAGTCCAGGGTGAAGGGGCATCATCTCAGCAACTTATTCTCAAATGGTTCAGGAAGTTCTCTGTACTGTCCTTAAAATGTTTCTATAAATTTGAGACTGTTTCAAAATAAAAACTTAAGAAAAAATTAAATCCATCCTCACAGGACAAATATTTGCCATCATGAAAGAAATGGAAACAAACAAAAATGTGCTATAGATGCTCAAAGCATTCTAAGAGACCTCCAAAAATGCTATTAGCAACAACCGCATAAACAGAACATGTTTGGTCTCTTACATCACTACTTTGAAGATATACTTATATAAATTTATTGTATAAGTTTTGTATGTTTCTTTAATTAAGACAATGTTACACCATTCTACAGTTCAACTTTAAACATGAACGGATATATTTAGAATAAATACATCCATAAAATATATATTTCAAACAACAAATCGATATATCAAATGTAAGAAAACTTCAGATCCAACTGATTGGCACCAGTGTTAAGATACATTTTAATATTAGCTTTCTATGATTTCCAGAGAGAAAAAATTGTCATTATTTTTTCCTCATGAAATTTTTTTTTAATCTAGGTTATTCTTTTCCTAAAATTTGGCAAAAATGTAAATAAAGACCATTAACAAAAGACATAAACAAGTTCTGACAGATTCAATACAACTCAGAAATTTTCCATTATTACCCTAGAGTGAAGACACTAAGGTTGAATATTATTACAACCATCTAAGGGTCCCTGTACCTTGTTCTCTATGAAGCTAATCTATTATGAAAGTGATACCAAGTTTGTCTATAGGTGAGGTACCTGGAAATGGATTATCATTAAGTCCTTATGAACTGTTCTATGTTTATTATTATTCACAATATATTCAGGAAAGACATTGGTAGGAAACACAGCGAGACTCACATTCATCTTAATCCTTAGCTGTGCATGCTTCAGAATTAGTTTCAGGTCCTTGTCAATATCATTCCCATTCAAAGGAAATAAAACCCATCACAAAGAAAAAGGCTTTACATTTTTTAGAATATTATTTATTACACAGCCTTATGGCCTTTGTAAAAATAGCACCTGAACCATGTCCTGCAGTATTACATGTATGATTAGTAATAATTACAAAATACCCTTAACCAAATAAAATAATCTTTGACTCACTGAATGTCTACTTTGCTTTAAAAAAAAATTATGTAAAACAACGTTATATATAACAAGGAGGAAAGACCATCAATTTAGAAGAGGTTAACAAAAATTTAAAATATACCTTATTTTCAACCTCCTAATTTTATCAATAAATTTGTTAAATTCTAGGCTATTGTAATTCAAAATTAATGAACTGTCATCCAAACTATGTTAGTTCTTTGTAACAATTGTTGTTTATGAAGTACTATGAGGAAAAAAATAGGAACTCTCTTGAATTCTTAATATACTTTAATAATACTTTTAATGTGAATTTTCTTTAACAAATTTTTAATTGCATTAGAAATAAAGTACAACATTCACTAGGTTACCCAAAAAAGCCCACTGTTGTCAAGGCGATTCCAACACACAGCGACCCTACAGGACAGTGTAGAACTGCTCCATAGGGTTTCCAAGACCGTAAATCTGTATGGAAGCAGACCGCCACATCTTTCTCCCGCGAAGCGACTGGTGAGTTCGAACTGTGAACCTGTTGGTTAGTAGCTGAGACTTTAACCACTGTGCCACCAGGGCTCCTTTTATTAGAAGGTATGCTTTTTTCCTTTTAATAAACACTGAACCGTTTCCAGGGGCTTCACAATTATGCTGTGTTTCAATCTCTCAAGATTCACCTTGTCATATTTATGATAGCAGGGTGGGCTATTGGGGAACAGCTGGTGACAATGCACAATAGTACAACTCTTCTGGCAAGCAATGAGTGCTAAGAACCATACTATGTTCATAGCCCTTGACCCACAAATCCCACTTATAAAAAAACTCTGTCCCGAGAAAGAAAGTCAAAAGGTGGAAAAAAATGAGGTTTTTATAAATATTATAATTTAGGAACAAATTAGAAGCAACCTAAAGCTTCAGAAACTAGAGGTATACATTCACTAGGTGTTAATAATTGGTAAACATATTGATAAAGACTGAAAAGAACCAAAAGGAACTAAAACAGTTGCATTTTTATTTTGAGAAATATTTTAAATATTTAACAATTTTTTCTATTCTCATTTAAAGTTGAATTAATAATACTTTTTGAAATAACAAGAGAATTATTACATCGCTATGGAACCCTTGTGGGGCAGTGGTTAAGAGCTCGGCTGCTAACCAAGCGGTCAGAAATTTGAATCCAAACAGCCGCTCCTTGGAAACTCTATGGGGCAGTTCTACTCTGTCCTGTAGGGTCACTATGAGTCGGAATCGACTTGATGGCAACAGGTTTATTTGTTTTTATAGCAATAACAGTAGTAGCAATTTTTCCAAAAAGGCCTACAAATTTAAGGTAGTAATTTAATACTGGGGTCAGAAACTCTTACCACCCGCAACTAACTCAGCATCCTACATGCCCAAGCACTGACTATGTTCAGTTCCAGCTGCCTTACAAACTAATCAGCTATGGCTACGGCTGTTAAATATTTAGGTGATCGGCCGACCAAAAAACAAAATACCAAATCTTCAACTGTACCATATCTGTTTAAAACATTAAAAATAAAAATTACCTTTCTTCTTTGTCCAGTGTTTTCTTCTCTGCTGCAGTGATTTTTTTGGGTGGCACAGGAGGGGTCACTTTTCTACATATCTCTTCAATGAGGCGTTTGTTCATTCTGCTTTGCAATGCAGCTTTTAGTAAAATTCTTTCTACTGCAGTTATACCATCTCCATGACTATATTTAGGTATTTCTGGTTGGATTAAAATTTCTATGTCATCTAGCCAAGGAGGATAGTAGGAGTTTTGTTTTCCTGAGAGTTTGTGGTGAAGTTTAATTAGCAAAGACAATATGCTTTCTTTTATTTCCAAAATGGCTGTAGTTAGCTGTGGAGCTGAACCAGGAGCACACCATTTACTTGAAGTTTTGGGACGAACCACCTGATTTGCTTCACTGCTACTGCGATTGATGATCTCCTGAAATTTCCTTCTACGCTCTGCTACTAAGCTGAAAACTTGAGCTGTACCAGAATTCTACCAGTAAAAAAGAGAAAGAAGGAAAAAAGCAAGAAAAATTACTCAGCATCAATTTTGAGACCATATTAGTACCACCTTTTCAAAAGGGAATGGTCCAAGTTTCATGCAAAGATTTATTTAATATTTTTAAGTTCATACTTCTAGTCACACTTTCTTCAGTTCCCAAGGAGGTTTTGCTGATTTAAATGTATGCTGCAAAAATGAGACAACATATGACCAAACTATGATTTTTTAAAAAAAATTTTTAAATATACATTTTATAAGGTATGTTATTTCCATCAATAGATATGTTCTTTAAAATTAATCTTCCCCTTCACTTTTCTTTCTCAAATATATTTAGTCCCGTTCAACCTGGAAACAGCAATGAGGAGAAAAGAAGAATACCATCAATAACACCTCTTTCTCAACCTCCTGGATCTATCTACCAGGGAAAATAGACGAAGCTTGGGAATATTTATAGCATGTATTAAAGAGAAATCTAAAATAAGTTCCTTACTAGTTTAAAGAAAGAAAAGTTGTTCTATTCAACATTCATCAAAAATACTGCACTCTACTAATTTCTACAGGACTGCTATATTTTCCAGTTAAGAAAATTATGAATTATATTTTTAATTGAAGTTAGTGAACCTGAACTTGTAATTAATTTTATTTTTAAAGAACTTCAAAAGTTCTACAACTACTTCTAACATAAATGTAATTACTGAACTGAAATATAAAGATAAAAAATCAAATTAATCTGTTTCATATTTGAATATCACTGCTGTTATTCAAACATATTTTAAACTATTTTCCACAACAGTTTATCTTCTAAATAGCCTTTTGTTAATGCAGTCAAACTACATTAGGACTCTTAGAAATCATATTTCAATTAAGATATGAGTCAGTTTAATGGATTTTATTAATTTTTTTAAAGCTAGCATAGAAAGGATGTTCCATCAGTTGAGGTTTTATGAGACAAATTACAGTATTCACTATTTTTTAACATCCAAGCTATTTTTTAAAGTACTCTTTACTGGCATTAGAGGCAAAAGCTGCCTCTTATAGAGGTTCCAATACTGTAATCAAAACTCTTCATATGGTGTTCACAGCAAAACATGCTGTCGAAAGCAAAGAAAGCTCCAGTGAATGGATTCTACTATTAAAAACATCTGATTCAATACTCTCTACTCACAAAAATCTAGGTTGTTGTGACTAGAAGTGCTTAACTTTAGTTATTTGGCATGTCATTTCAAGGTTTTTCATTTCCACTTTTAAAATCAATTAAGCTACATGCAATCAGAGAGCTGATTTTCAAAATGAATTCAAATACACACTATATACAGTTGTAATCTTTTTGTGAGTTTATTTTATCAAAGTTAATCAATTGCCATAGAAGCAAAAAAAAATTAATATTTGTAAATGGGCATGCTTCCATCAATTAATGATTAAATTTATTTTGATTTAGGAAACAGTCATTTTAAGATGTTAGTAATATAGCTGCAATAATAAATGTAAACAGACCCAAATGTGCAGTGCATAACTGGTCCAAAATATTGCACTAATAGGAAATACCCACTATTAAATATACAATATTATTTTAAGCTCAATAATGTGAATTCTTAAAAATTAAGCTAAAATTACTTTATCAAAAAAAAGTCACGCTCATACATTAAAGAAACATTCTTTTAAAACTTAACCATATTAACTGAACACACATATACACACACAAATACTTCAAAGTGTTTTTTCCCCATTTCCAGTCAAAGCCATGTTGCTAGTTAATGCAAATATTGTACACATCTACCTCTCTTTGAAGGACTTTAGGCCGTCGTGAACTCTGGCAGATTAAAGGAAAAAGACTGGTGAGGCAGAAGTTGCTTAGATACATCAGAGGAAATAAAAGACAATTTAAAGTTATCTATAACTTTTTCTTTTAGATATCGCAGGATGATCTAAACAATATGCTCCAACATAACATAAAACATTTCCTTTTATTCTTTTCCTTTTTCTCTCTTTTACACTTACTTGTAAAGAACCCAAGCTATCAGAACTAGTACTTGCAGGTGAGTCTCTCTTCACTTCAGGAGCCGTCTCTGGAACTCTGACTCTAACATAGTTTATAAAGTGTCGCATGTTCGATACCAAGTTACTTCCAGGAAACCAACTGTCATGGCAACGTTCTGGTCCACCCACTGGTGCCTGTAACATAAAAATAATGAATATCAAACCTTGTCAGGTGAGGTCTCAGGTACAATGGAGATGTAACAAGACCAATAATCTTCCATTGCCTGTGATATTCCTGAATCCCTTATAGTCTCACTCACAAATTATAAAGTGCTAATAAAAACCAGTTCAAACACTAAATACAGGAATAACTTTCTCAATACTCATATGAGTAAACCCAGTGGAAGTCAGCTATATGTCTCCTGAAAAATACTTTTTTAATCTAGAAGTACTTAACATTACAACATTACAAAATATTTATCATCACCAATTAGTAATAACTCAAAATACAGTCAAATATCACTAATTTAAACCAATTGTGAAAGAAAATCTGAAAAATCAACCAAAAGTATTATCTAGTTTTAAAAGAATCTTAATGATCTTCTAATATCTATGAAAGAATGTATGCTGATTCAACTAGGACTACAAAGTGTTAACTCATTTGTTTGCTACTAAAATATTGCATTGTATTTTATCTTTTTGGAGGGAGGATATGAGGAGAATCTCATATTTGTAAAAATAATTTGTAGTAACAATTACTTTTATGGAAATGATATTTCTAAAGTCCTCAAATACATTAATAACCTGTATACTTAAGTACTTTAAACATTCTCCCATATGACAATATTTACTCCATTAAATTATAATCTTTACAGGAAGAATTGGCAACTCAAAAATATTATAATTTCTAGACTGAAGTCCTAACTTAATAACTGTTTACTGGTAATCAACGTCTTCAGCATAAGAAAAAAATACATTAACTATTTTCTTAGATTAATTTTTGTGCTATGTTATGAAATACAAATTTCAAACTTAGTAATTCTACAAATAGAGTTTCATATACCAGTGAAACCTCTAAAAGACAGTATGTACTTGAAGCTCAAAAAGGGCCTTTTCCAGTAATTCTTTTGAAAATCTTAAATGAATATGATGAATCCGTAAGTACACTTCAAGACCACACACCACCTTTACTAAAGCATGTCATAACTTTATTATTTAAAAATATGAGAAACTACATACTTCTTCATCTGACTCCTCTTCAGGAGAATTTTCGAGTCCTAATTCAATCAGGTATAAAACCATGCAGAGAACATGTTCTGACAGATTTTGATGATCCATCAAAATCTTTAAAAAGGGAAAAAAGTCTCATAATTATTTTTCCACAAAATACATTTCATTTAAAGGTCCACAAGTGTTTTAATATTATAGGTTAAAATAACATGATCAGATTTATAAAAATAAATATAAAGCACGATCAGATATGTAAGTAAAACTACATCCTGGTGAGTAGGCAAACTAAAACAACAAAAGTGGTTCCCTCTTAAAATCACATAATATTTTAAACAATAGCTAGGTATATACACTAAGTTTGTATATGTGCTAAAAGTTAACACACTAAACAGTTCGCTAAACTATTAATAACAAATATACCAGTGTCTAATAAAATAATTGAACAAGAATATGTTACATTCTAATTTGCTGATACTCTTCTCTTGATGACAAGCATATCAGATAAATAAATCTGTTAAATAGGATATTTCCTGCAAACATGTTTAGTATCACAACTGGCTCATAATTGGAGCAAAATAAATGTTTATAGAACATTAGTGTTCTTAAAATCTCTCTAAAATTCTAAGCCTCCGATTATTTTGTTATGATTGTGTTAGTGTGTAGTTTATATGAGTAAGAAAAGAAAGGGGAGCAAATGGTTAGCAGAGAGGCTTCTCTGTGGAAAATATGATAAATCTGACTTTATACAGGGGTTATAATACAAAACTTACACGTCTTATACAGGATTTCAGGGCTACCTACACCAATCACTTGTTCAATATGATGTAAAAGATCACTAACCAAAAGACACCTAAAGTACATGTGACCAAATGAAGAAAGGAATAAGAGGAAGAGGTTCTGTGGGGAGTGGTAGTGTCACCTGTGTGCAAGATAGCAAAGAGCCAAAAAGAAGACAGGCTAGGCTGACCTAACAAAAACTTTCCAAACAGCTGAGGGGACTGGGAAAAGAGGACTCAGTCACTTAAGATCTAACCTATTGTGAATAAAGAATGGAATCTCAATCACTAACTCTCTAATTTTTCTTTTCACTACTGAGAGGGCTTTCCATTCATCTCTTGTGAGGCCAGTAGTGAGGAATGAAGGCTTTGAAACTTCTTCTAAAAAACCTGATGGTTTTAACATAAGCTCTGTCTACACCTATTTGACCTTGAACAACAGATTGTGGCCTCAGTTTTCTCATCTCTAAAACTGGAGTAATAATGCAGAATTGCTGTTAGGATTACATGAGCTGATACCTGTAACTTGCTTAGTATAATATCTAGCAATAAGTGTTCAACAAATAGTAGGTGGTGCTGATGGTGTGAGGAGCAGAAGCAGCAACAGGAGGGGACTGAAGCCTGGGAGGCAACGGAGGTCATCGTTTCCTATCCATTACTTTACAGAGAGGAAATCAAGGCTCAGCCACACACCCAGCTAGTGTCAGCAACACTAGAATACAGATTTCAGACTAGACTCCCAGGTCATTGTTCTATCATACTACGCTGCCTCCTCTGGATAAATACAGCATTATCAGCTAAATTCAAATGAATTTTGACTTGAAACTGGGTGATATTACAGCTTCAACTGAGTTACTTCAAAAAGGAAAAAAAAAATCACTTTATTAGATACTTAATGTAAAAAAGAAAAACCTGAAAACTATTTTCCTGGGGAGTTTTAACATATTCTGTATTACAAGGTTTTTTAATATTAAATACGGCAGGGGATGAAGGTGGTTTACTGAAACTGATTTTTAGAAAGTCGACTCAACAAGATTAAGCAAATTCAATGTCAATTAAATAATTTCTTTCATTAAAATCATGAAAGTTATTTACAGTTGGAATCTTAAAATTCATTCATACTAATTTTGTAACGACTAAAACATGCCTGTTTATTTTTTAGAAAATACTATTTTTACATTAAGTAAATGAAAAAGTTGAAAAAATATAACTCAAAAGAATACAAATCATTTGTACTTAAGCCTTCCTTAATTTTTAAAGCATGAATTACTTATTAATTATTTCTTATAATAGCAGTCAGCTTCACCATCTGAACTAGTTATTTAACCTCTAAAACTCAATTCTCATTTCTGAACAACTGAGAATAATAACAAAATTTTTACTCATAAGAATTTTTACTGTATTTAAACAAGTATACAGAAAGTATCTGAAACAACATCTGGCACTGAGTAAGCATTCAATAAATGTTATTTGTAAAATAAATACAAATATCAATTTAGTAGGAAAAAATATTCTATTTTTTAATTAAGAAAAAGGACATTTTAAACCATTATACTGAATAATTCTCTTGGAAATTAATGAAAATAAACCATTCAACATGTTTTTTGAGGCACATGTTCTAAAATCTTAACAGAAACAACTTTTATAAGTAAAATGAAAAATCAGTCATGGAGTGAGACTGAAAAGCAGAGTATAAAAATCTAAATGCATTATTTCATTACATAGCAAACATTGAGGAAAAACTAAAAACGTCTACTTAACTAAATTTAATGCATACTTTCTTAAGTAACTAAAAATAGTTGTATGTAGTAACTAGAAATTTGCATATCAAATGTTTTCTTTTCATTTAACTTAATTTCTAATTTTTCAAATTCTAATTAGAAAGAGAAAGAAACAATAGATTTTCTTTGTATCTAATTACACAATATATATTATGTTTATAATTATTTTACACATGCCTATAGTTGTTTTATCTATATAACATGAGTAGAGTTGTTTTATCTTTCATCTCTTATCCAAATTAGATCATAAATATCCCTGTTATATATACACACACATACTCCATAATATTATGTTTCATATAGTTTTTGAGTACCCAATTAATATTAGCCAAATAAATAAACCAGTCTATGTAAGACTCAAGAAAAAAAGAAATTTTAGGTATCTGGAAAGTAAAAGCATCATCTTTTGAGTTTTCTAAGATGTTCATTAAAAGCATATTCTTGAAGTTGCTTCAAAGAGCCCACTCACAATCCCTCCACGTTATATTCCTGATCAAAGAAGAAAAGCAGAGAGCAACTCTAACAGTTCTCTGCTCCCACGGCTGACATCTTAGTTTTGTCATTTTAGTGGGTTCTGGTGGTTGTTTGCTCCCTGTTGTTCATTCTATTCCCCCTGTAGTTCACTTCTTGCTCGATAGGAGCCATAAATAAATATTCCTGCCTGAAGCTGGATAAAACAAATAATTTCCTAAAAAGCACGGCTTAGTTATCCGACTTGGTATTCACATGTATGTGATTATGACACACCTTTATATCTCTTAAAAGCATATATATACTTTGCTTTAAAAATGGTACTTTTATGTAAATATTATCATTTAACATTTTTATCTGAAAATTTTGAAAATAAATTCAATTCTGATTCTTTCTACTCAAATTGCTACTGTACCTTGTAAAGCAGAGTGAATAGCACAATGTGTAAAGTTTTACAGTGCAAAAGTCTCATGAGACCTTTATAGCTGGGATGGAGTGGTGTCCTTTTCTTATAGGGGGGCCAGGGATTTCCAGAGAATTTTCCACTCTGTTTTAAGCTGTAAAAATAAAACAACACAAAAATTATGTGACAGGCTCAAAATTAAACTGTAATTTCAATAGTGATTTACAGACATCAATTGTTTTGTCACATATTTCTATGCGGTACAAGTAGTCCCCAACTTATGACATATTCAAGCTATGACGAACTGCACTCGAGACCGTCTGTTTTTTGGGTTTTTTTTTTTTTTTTTTTGTACATCTTATCGTTAGTAATATGTACTACATACAATGCTGCAGCATGTAATATGCTGTTATTCTCAGATGTTCACTCACAGATGTTCAAATTTATAAAGATTTATTATGACACTAACAATAAAAGGCTGTAATAATGAAAATGTAAAAAAAAAAAAAAAAAGGTATTCTACTTACATCAGAACCAACTTACAATGGAGTCGTCGGAACAGAACCCTGTCATAAGTCAGGGACTACCTGTACTGCTTTTAATTGAACTGCTTAAAAACACCAAATGATATATATTCTCTACACAATGAACATTACTATTTCCTTTCCTATTAGATAAAAATAAGTAGAGACAGCGAAGCTAAAAACTAGACAGAACTGTGAATTTAAAAATACTAACAAAGGGAAAAGAACAGAAAGAATACAAAGAGAAGAACCAAACAAGGAAATTTCTGATTCTAACAATAGAGCAAAATAAATAACCTAAAAATTTTCCCACTATCAAAAACTGGATGAAATATAAAATACAGTCTTTTAAACTCATATTTGAGCTCACAAAAAAGAAACAGGAATTCCCCAGGTACCAAAAACAAAGAAGAAATTAATAACAAGCACTAACACTGCATTTGCCAATGGTTTTAAAGCCCTTGAGCAAACAGATTTCAAGTCCTTGGGCTCACACGAGGCTCAGAGAGGTTGAAATGAGATCCTACATAGCTGAAAGGCTTTACCCTCACTAAAAAAAAATCCCAAAAGAGAAATAAGACAGCTTGTCTGTCTCTTCTGGGGTGGAAGAACAACAGGCTCCCAGAAAGAAAATAATTATGAACTTGTATGCAAATAATAACAGACTCAAAACACAAAAGGCAAAATTTGAATTACTCAGAGAAACTGACAAATCCACAACTACAGTAGTGGATTTTAACATACTTGTAACTAATAATCCAAGAAAAATAAATTGGTACAGATTCTGAAGCTTTTTTTTGCTTCTAAATTTCATTTATTTTGTTGTTATTGTTGAGAATATACACAGCACAACATACACTAATTTAACAGTTTCTACACATAAAGTTTCGAGACACTGATTATATTTTCGAGTTGTGCAATCATTCTCACCCTCCTTTTCTGAGTTGTTCCTCCCTCATTAACATAAACTCACTGCCCCCTAAAGTTCCTATCTAATTTTTGGAGTTGCTATTGTTGATTTGATCCCATATGGTTAGTTCTTAAAAGACCATAATGCTCAAGGCAGGCCTTTTTTACTAGTTAAGATAAACTATTGTTAGGTTTTAAGATGATTTCAGGGGATATTTTTGGTTTAAAGTTTAAAGACTGAAGATTTTAACAGCACAATTAAAAAGCCTGACAAATAAAGAATATTCAACAATTATACAATACACATAATTTTAAGCGCACTTTTGTACTGTATAGTAGATGCAAAGTGTATCTCAACAAATAGCCAAAGGAACTGCTGTTTTGACCATAATCACTTATCACAAACCAACACAACTAGAATTAAATACTAAAAAGATAACCAAAAACTCCACACATGTAGATGTTTTAAAACATTAAAAATACAGAAATCAGAGGTCATTACAAATCATAATACAATTTTTTTAAATATTTAGAGTCTAAATTACTAGAAAACATTGTTGGATACAACCAAAAGCAATGCTTGGAAGAAAAGAAATCTGTAGCCTTAACGTCGTATGTTAAAAAAAAAAAAAAAAAACGAAAACAAAGCACCCAAGAAACAGAACAGAGAAAACTCAAACCAAATTGAAAGAAGATAACAATGAAAAATAAAAGAAAAAACAGTAAAATAGAAAATGAAGAAAAAAACAACAACAACAAAACTATAAGTTGGTTCTTAGAAAAAATACAACGGGCAACCCTGATAAGACTAATCAAGAATAAGAAACAATAAACACATACAAATAATAAGAATTAAAAAGGAGATAAAATTATGCAGTACAGATTATTTAAATCATTAAGTGTATGTATACTTAAGACAAAATAGAATTTATTTCTCAGAAAAATACAACTTAGCAATCCCTCTCAAGAAGAAATTAAAAAAAAACAAAAAAACCTAAGCAGACCTATAATCTGTAAAGAATGTGAATCCATAGTTTAAAATTATCCACAAAAAGGAAAAGATACAGGTGGGTGAACAGGCAAGTTGAATCAAAATTCTTCAAAAAACATCCACATGGTGGGGTTGTTAACCACTGTCATAGGGAATATGTGTACTGTTTAATGAGAAACTATTCTGTTCTGTAAACCTTCATTAAAAGTACAAAAAAAAAAAATTATCTATGTGAAATCAAATTGACAACAGCAACTCAAAAGGTTTCATGGGAAGCCTAGGGGGCAATGAGTTGAAGATACTGTTGATGGACTAATCTGGAAAAGGATAGTGAGAACAGCAGCACAACTGGAAGAACGTAATTGATGTCACTGAATTGTACATGTAGAAATTTTTGAAATGGTGTGTCTTTGGCTACGTATATTTTCATCAAAAAAGAAAAAAGGTCCCCCAAGGTCGAGAAGGGAGAGTGTAGACATGTTGTGGGTTTGTTAACCAATGTCATAAAACAATATGTGTACTGACTGTGTAATGAGAAACTGTTTGTTCTGTAAACCTTCACCGAAAGTACAATAAAAAAAAAATTTAAAAAAAAAGAAACATCCACATGAAAAAGAACAAAGTTGGACCCCTTACCTCACACAATATACAGAAATTAATTCAAAATGAATCAAAGGCATAAGTATAAGAGCTAAAACTACAAAACTCTTAGAATAAAACATAGACTCCATGACCTTAGATTAGGAAATGGTATCTTATACATGACACCAAAAGCACAAGCAACAAAAAAAGTAGATAAACTGGACTCCAACAAAATTAAAAGCTTTCGTGCTTCAAAGGATACTCTCAAGAAAATGAAAAGACAAGCCACAGAACAGGGGGAAAACTGCAAATCACAGGTCTGATAAGGGTCTAGCATTCAGAATATATAAAGAACTCTTACAACTCTATAACAAAAAGATTAATACCCCAATTAAAAATGGGCAAAAGATCTGAATAGATGGTTCTCCAAAGACATACAAATGGCCAATAAGCACTGAGAAAGATCTCAACCTTATTAGCCGTCAGAGAAATGCAAATCAAAATCACAATGAGATACTACTTCACACCTATGAGAATGTCTATAATCAAAGGCAGATAATAACAAGTGTTAGTCAGGATGTAGAGAAACTGGAACTCTCATACACTGCTGGTGGGAATGGAAAAGGGTAAAAACCATTTGGCAGTTCCTAAAAAGATTAAACAGAGTTACATATGACCCAGCAATTCTACTCACAGATATATACCCAAAAGAAATGAAAACATATATCCACAGAAATACTTGCATAGGAATGTTCACAGCAGCATTATTCATAACAGTAAAAAGTAGAAAAATAGCCCAAATTATTTATCAACTGATGAATGGATAAATAAAATGTGGTATACCGATACAAAACAATATTTTTCGGCAGCACTTGGTACCCCAGTAACTGCAGATGGAGAGATAGGAGGCTAAAATATGGAGGACTGTATGAAAACTGCTTCTCCCCAACTGCAGCAGAATTCTAGCAGGAGGATTCTTCTCTGGAAAGGGTAAAACACCAAGCAAACTTAAGGGTATGAGATGGGAAATTAACTGATTGCATGCATGTTTGATTCAGAGCCCCTAGACCTCATCAGCCTTTCAGCTCACAGAATGACAGCCAGACCATTATCCTCTCAGCAATATTTAAGGTACTTCTCTGAGGACTCTGACCAGATTAAAAAGAAAGATCTAAAGAGACTAACATAAGGGCTTCAACAAAAGGCCTACCCAATTCACTCTACGTTAAAACTCAGAATCAACAAGTTCCACCAGCATACTCAGAGTTCTTAATCATAAGTACCAGAATTATCAGGAATACCTCTATCATGACATGAGAGACTCAACAAACAGAAAATGCAACTTAGAAAAAGAAATAACATGTAGGTAGAAAAATAAATCTTAAAAACTAAAAAAAAAATAAGGAGAGGCAGCACCAAGATGATGGAGTAGTCAGACGCTTTCAGTGGTCCCTCTTAGAACAGAGACCTGAAAAAACAACTGAATTGCTTATATATATATGACAATCTAGGAGCCCTGAACATAAAAGGCAAAGTTGAGGAAACAGACTGAGTGCCGAAGGGAAGGAGAAATGGTTCGGAAGCAGTGAGTAGTTGCCAGACCTGACCTGATAGTACCTGGAGCCCTTGAGGCCGGATCAGCCCATGGTGGGCGGTGAGGCAGCCAAGCAGTGGTGCTTGGGAGGCATTTTCACACTGGGAGAAACCCAGTGGCAGAGAGTGTACTCGGTCATCCAGAAACAGTGAGAAGCAGCACTCAACTGGTGAAAGATAAGTACTTGCGTCTGGCCTACCGGGCTGATCAAAAACACCCCCCTTTGGGAAAAAACCTCTCTCCCATTTACCTCCCCACTCCCTGCTCTGCACTGGGTCCAGGACCAGCTTCAGCAATTGCCATATCCCCTGGGCTGGAAGTAGGACACGTCACGAGCCCTGAGCTCCCAGCCTTGGAAAGTGAACAAATTAACAAACGGGAAAAAATAATCTCCCAGTAACTCAGGGTAGACACAGCTACTTTGCGTAGGCACAGACATAAGGGGTCCATGGACTATGAGTGCCTTTCCCCCTGCATAGACTTGTGTGGGCCCATTTGAACAGCATAGGATCTCATTACCACAGTACAACAGGGTATATACCTGAAGTCTGACTTCAACTGTTTAAGCTGTGAAGCGGCAGGTCCATGACATTTCACACTACTCTGCCCATGAAGCAGGGTCTTCACCTACCCACATCAGGAGCCTGAGGACTAGTGGCTCCCCCCACGCCACCTAGCCACCTGCGATGGGGGCCCGAGAATAAGTGGTGCCTCCCAGTCCATACAGCCAACAGCATCGGATGCTCACAGTCCAGCTGCAAAAACCACCCACCTACACACTCTAGGGAACAGGGACACGCTTTCCTCCCAGACACTCGGGGGCAGCCGCTGGTCCCCTGGCTTGCTCACTGTGTCACCCCTTGCTGCAGCCAGATGCCTGTGCCTACACCAAACACCCATGCCTGTCTAGGACTGTAGGTGAGAGCCTGCACCACACATTTGGTGGCCGACTACCTGGACACCTGAGCTGAATCCATAGATGGGGCAGACTCCTGGGCTCACACACTTAGTGGCAGTTCTCGCCACCTGGTGACAGTACGGTGGAGCTTCAGGGACGCTGGTGATCAGGCTAGCTCACACGAGCAGCTTATTTGGGCATATCAAAAGACAACAAAACAAGAAGCTAGGACACAGTAAGCAAACATAAAATAAATAAATATAATAACTTATTGATGGCTCAGAGACAACAGTCAATATCAAATCACATAAAAAGGCAGACGATGATGGCTTCAGCAAGCTCCCAAAATTAATAATCTAGAAATTTTCCAAAGAAAGAGAATTACTTGGAATACCCAGAGGCAGAATATAAAAGATTAATATACAGAATGCTTCACGAGATCAGGAAGGAGACTGGAAAAATGGAGACCTAGCTATAGAGGAACTTAAGAAGATCAGAGAAGAGCACAATGACAAATTTAACAGGCTGTAAGAATCCACAGAGAGACAGCAATCAGAAATCCAGAAGATTAACAATAAACTATAAGAATCAGACAACTCAATAGAAAGTAACAGGAGCAGAATTGAGGCAACGGAAGTCAGAATGAGTGAGACTGAAGATAAAGCACTTGACACCAACTTATTTGAGGAAAAATCAGATAAAAGGATTTTAAGAAATGAAGAAACCCTAAGAATTATGTCGGACTCTATCAAGAAGAATAACCTATGACTGACAGGAGTACCAGAATGGGGAGGTGGGGGGAGGATAACAGAAAATACAGAGAGAACTGTTGAAGATTTGTTGGCAGAAGACCTCCCTGATATCGTACAAGATGAGAAAATATCTATACAAGATGCTCATCGAACCTCACATAAGGAAGATCCCAAAAGAAAGTCGCCAAGACATATTATAACCAAACCTGCCAAAACCAAAGATAAAGAGAATTTTAAGAGTGGCTACGGATAAACAAGAACTCATCTACAGAGGAGACTACTCAGTAAGACTAAGCTCAGACTACTCAGCAGAAACCATGCAGGCAAGAAGGCAATAGGAAGACATATATAAAGCCTTGAAGGAAAAAAACTGCCAGTCAAGAATTATATATCCAGCAAAACTGTCTCTCAAATATGATGGTGAAATTAGGGCACTGCCAGATAAACAGAAGTTTAGGGAATTTGCAACAACCAAACCAAAATTACAAGAAATACTAAAGGAAGACATCCGGTTAGAAAATCAATAACATCACATAACAACCCAAGACTAGCACACAGGACACAGCAACCAGGTATCAACCCAGATAGAAAAGTGACAAAAATAAATCAAAGTTACAACACTGAAAATTGGGAAACAGATGTCAATACGTAAAAGATGATAACATTAAGACAAAAAAGAGGGACTAAAAATTGTAGACATAGATTTTTCATATGGAGAGGAAGTCAAGGTGATATAAAGAAATAAAAGACTGGTTTAAACTTAGAAAAATAAGTATAAATATTAAGGTAACCACAAAGGAAACTAACAATCCTACAAGTCAAAATAGAAGACAGGAAAAATATAAAGACTCAGCAAATACAAAATCAACAACAATGAAAAAGGTGAAAAGAAAATAAAGAAAAATGACTTGGCACAGAAAATTAAGTGGAACAAAGAAACTGTCAACAACATACAAAAAAAGATATCAAAATGACAGCACTAAACGCATACCTATCAATAATTATGATGAATGAAAGCAAAATAAATGCACCTATAAGAAGACAGAGTGGCAGAGGAAAAAAAACACAATCCATCTATATGAGGCCTACAAGAGACACATCTTAGACTTAAAAACACAAACAAACTAAAACTTAAAGGATGGGAAAATATATACCAAGCAAATAACACTGAACAAAGAGCAGAAGTGGCAATAGTAATCTCTAACGAAACAGACTTTGAAATAAAATCCACCACAAAGGATAAGGAAGGACACTATATAATGATTCAAGGGTCAATACACCAGGAGGACATAACTATAATAAATATTTACGCACTGAATGAGAGGGCTCCAAAATACTTAAAACTAACTCTAACAGCATTGAAAAGAGACACAGACAGCTCCACAATAATAGCAGGAGACTTCAACACACCACTTTCAGTGAAGGACAGAACATACAGAAAGAAGCTCAACAAAGACACAGAAGAGCTAAATGCAACAATCAACCAACTTGATCTCAAAAACACATACTGAACACTCTACCCAACAGTAGCCAAGTATACCTTCTTTTCCAATGCACATGGAACGTGCTCCAGAACAGACAACATATTAGGCCATAAAGCAAGCCTTAACAGAATCCAAAGCATCAAAATATTACAAAGCATCCTTTCTGACCATAAAGCCATAAAAGTAAAAATCAATAACAGAAAAAGCAAGGAAAAAAAAAAAAATCAAACACATGGAAACTGAACAACACCTTGCTCAAAAACTACTGGATTACAGAAGAAATCAAGGATGGAATAAAGAAATTCACAGAATCAAATGAGAATGAAAACATCCTACCAGACACTTTGCGACACAGCAAAAGCAGGGCTCAGAGGTCACTTTCCAGCAATACATGCATACATCCAAAAACAAGAAGGGGCCAAAATCAAAACGTTAACCCTACAAATGGAACAAGTAGAAAAAGAGCAGCAAAAGAAGCCCTTGGGTGCCAGAAGAAAGGAAATAATAAGAATTAGAGCAGAAATAAATGAAATAGAGAATAGAAAAACAACTGAGTTAACAAGACCAAAAGCTCGTTCTCTGAAAAGATCAACAAAATTGATAAATCACTGGACAAATTGACAAAAGAAAAACAGGAGAGGAAGCAAGTAATGCACACAAGAAATGAGATAGGTGATATCACAAGAGTCAACTGAAATTAAAAGACTCCTAACAGAATATTATGAAAAATTGTATTCCAACAAATTTGAAAACCTAGAGGAAATGGATAAATTTCTAGAAACTCACTACCTACCTAAACTAACACAAACAGAGATAGAACAACTAAATAAACCTGTAACAAAAGAAGAGATAGAAAAGTTAATTAAAAAACTGCTAACCAAAAAAAGCCCTGGCCCGGATAGTTTCACTGGAGAATTCTACCAAATTTTCAGAGAAGAATTAACACCACAACTACTAAATGTATTTCAGAGCACAGAAAAGGATGGAATACTCACAAACTCGTTCTATAAAGCCAGCATAATCCTGATAACAAAACCATGTAAAGACACCACAAAAAAGAAAATTACAGACCAATATCCCTCATGAACATTGACACAAAAATCCTCTACAAAATTCTAGCCAATAGAATTCAGCAACATATCAAAAAAATAATTCACCATGATCAAGTGGGATTTATACCAGGTATGCAAGGATGGTTCAACATTAGAAAAACAATCAAGGTAATCCATCACATAAATAAAACAAACGACAAGAACCACATGATCTTATCAATCAATGCAGAAAAGGCATTTGACAAAGTCCAACACCCATTCATAATAAAAAATCTCAACAAAATAGCAATAGAAGGGAAATTCCTCAACATAATTACGGGCATTTATACAAAGCCAACAGACAACATCATCTTAAATGGAGAGAGTTTGAAAGCACTCCCCTTGAGAATGGGAACCAGACAAGGATGCCCTTTACCACACTCTTATTCAAAACTGTGCTGGAGGTCCTAACCAGAGCAATCAGGCTAGAAAAAGAAATAAAGGGCATCCAAATTGGTAGGGAAGAAGTCAAAGTATCTCTATTTGCAGATCATATGATCTTATACAGAGAAAAACCCAAAGAATCTACAAGAAAACTACTGGAACTAATAGAAGATTTCAGCAAAGGATCAGGATACAATGTAAACATACAAAAAGCAGTTGGATTCCTCTATTACCAACAAAGAGAACTTCGAAGAGGAAATCACCAACTCAATACCATTTACAACAGCCCCCAAGAAGATAAAATACTTAGAATAAATCTAACCTGAGATGCAAAAGACCTATAAAATGAAAACTACAAGACACTATTCCAAGAAACCAAAACAGACCTGCATAACTGAAAAACATACCTTGCTCATGGATAGGAAGACTCAACATTGTAAAAATCTCAATTCTGACCAAAGCAATCTACAGATACAGTGCAATCCCAAACCAAATTCAAATCGCATTTTTTAATGAGATGGAGAAACAAATCACCAACTTCATACGGAAAGGGAAGAGGCCTCGGATAAGTAAAGCATTACTCAAGAAGAACAAACTGGGAGGCCTCACACTACCTGATTTTAGAACCTATTATACCGCCATGGTAGTCAAAACAGCCTGGTACTTGTACAACAACAGACACACAGACCAATGGAACAGAACTGAGAATCCAGACATAAATTCATCTGCCTATGAGCAGCTGATATTTGGCAAAGGCCCAATGTCCGTTAATTGGGGAAAAGACAGTCTCTTTAACAAATGGTGCTGGCATAACTGGATATCAATCTACAAAACAATGAAACAAGACCCATACCTCACACCAAGCACAAAAACTAACTCAAAATGGATCAAGACCTAAATATAAAATCTAAAACGATAAAGATCATGGAAGAAAAAACAGGGACAATGCTCGGAGCCCTGATACATGGCATAAACAGAATACGAACCATAAGTAACAATGTACAAATACCGGAAGAGAAACTAGATAACTGGAAGCTCCTAAAAATCAAACACTTATGCTCTTCAAAAGATCTCACCAAAAAAGCAAAAAGTCAACCTACAGAATGGGAAAAAATTTTTGGCTACGACAAATCCGATCAGCGTTTAATCTCTAAAATCTACAAGATACTGCAAAACCTCAACAATGGAAAGACAAATAATTCAATTAACAAATGCGCAAAGGATATGAACAAGCCCTTCGCCAAAGAAGACATTCAGGCAGCTAACAGACACATGAAGAAATGCTCACGATCGTCAGCCATTAGAGAAATGCAAATCAAAACTACAATGACCCAGATGTAAATCCATCCACCTATGGTCACCTGATCTTCCACAAGGACCCAAAGTCCATCAAATGGGGAAAACATAGTCTTTTTAACAAATGTTGCTGGCAAAACTGGATATCCATCTGCAAAAACATGAAACAAGACCCATACCTCACAGCATATACAAAAACTCTTTCAAAAC
>NW_004443973.1:14392138-14396271 GCF_000243295.1 Trichechus manatus latirostris
TCTGTGAAGCATCTCATAACATGGATGAAACTGGAGGACATTATGCTGAGTGAAATAAGTCAATCACAAAAGGACAAATACTGCATGAGACCTCTGTCGTAAAAACTCAAAAAAGTTTACACACAAAAAGTAACAATCTTTGTTGGTTACGAGGGATGGGAGTGGGGGGGGGAATACTAAATAGACAATGGATAAGTGGTAACTCTGGTGAAGGGTAAGACAGTACACATTACTGGAGAAGCCAGCATAGCTTGTACAAGGAAAGGTCATGGAAGCTCCAGACACATCCAAACTCCCTGAGGGACTGAATTGCTGGGTGGAGGGCTGTGGGGACCATGGTCTTGGGGAACATCTAGCTCAACTGGCATAACATAGTTTATAAAGACAATGTTCTACATTCTACCTTGGTGAGTAGCGTCTGGCGTCTTAAAAGCCTCTGAGCAGCCATCTAAGATAGTCCACTCATCTCACCCGTTCGGGAGCAAGGGAGAATGAAGAGAACAGGATACAAGGTAAAGAACTAATGGACCACAGCTACCAAGGCCTCCACCAGACTGAGTCCAGTACAGCTAGATGCTACCCAGCTACCACCACTGACTACTCTGACCGGGATCACAACAGAGGGCTCTGGACAGAGCTGGAGAAGGATGTAGAACAAAATTCTAACACACAAAAAAAGAGCAGATTTACTGGCCTGACAGAGACTCGAGAAACTCTGAGAGTGTGGCCCCCAGATACCCTTTTAGCTCAGCGGTGAGGTCACTCCCGACGTTCACCATTCAGACAGGGATTGGACAGCCCCATAAAACAAAATGGGACTAATGAGGCACAGCAGTCCAGGGACAAGGACTAGAAGGCAGAAGGGGACAGGAAAGTTGGTGATAGGGAAGCCAAGGTTGAGTAAGGGCAGGGTTGGCATGTAGTGGGGTTCTTAACCATTGTCATAGGGCAATATGTGTACTAACTGTTTGATGAGAAACTATTTTGTTCTGTAAACCTTCACCTAAAGTGAGAATTAGCAGCACAACTGGAAGAACATAATCGACGTAACTGAATTGTACATGTAGAAATTTTTGAAATGGTCTATCTTTGGCTATGCATATTTTCACAAAAAAAAAAAAAAAAAGGTCCTCCAAGGCTGAGAAAGGAGCATGTTGACATGTCGTGGGGTTGTTAACCTATGTCCTAACACAATATGTGTACTGACTGTTTAATGAGAAAATATTTGTTCTGTAAACCTTCACCTAAAGTACAATTGAAAAAAAAACTACAATGAGATACCATTTCATCCTAGCAAGGCTATCATTAATCCAAAAAAACACAAAATAACTGATGTTGGAGAGGTTGTGGAGAGACTGCAACACTTACATAGTGTTGATGGGAACATAAAATGGTACAACCACTTTGGAAATCGATTTGGCACTTCCTTAAAAAGCTAGAAATAGAAGTACCACACGATCCAGCAATCCCACTCCTAGGAATATATCCTAGAGAAATAAGAGCCATCACATGAATAGGTATATACACACCCATGCTCACTGCAGCACTGTTCACGATAGCAAAAAGATGGAAACAACCTACATGCCCATCAATGGACGAATGGATAAACAAATTATGTTATATTCAACAATGGAATACTATGCAATGATAAAGAACATCGATGAATCCATGAAACATAACATGGAGGATTCTGGAAGGCATTATGCTGAGTGAATTTAGTCAGTCACAAATGGACAAATATTATATAAGACCACTATTATACGAACCCAAGAAAAGGTTTAAACACAGAAGAAAACATTCTTTGATGGTTACGAGGGTGGGAAGGAAGGGACAGGGTTATTCACTGACTGAATAGTAGACAAGAATTATCTTAGGTGAAGGGAAGGACAGCACACACTACAGGGAAGTCAGCACAACTGGAATAAATCAAAGCTAAAAAGTTTCTTGAATACAACCAAACACTTCGAGGGACAGAGTAGCAGGGGTGGGGGGTCTGGGGACCACAGTTTCAGGGGACATCTAGGTCAACTGGCATAACAAAGTTTATTAAGAAAATGTTCTGCATCCCACTTTGGTGAGTGTCGGTCATCTGGGGTCTTAAAAACTAGCGAGCGGCTATCTAAGATGCATCAATTGGTCTCAACCCACCAGGAGTAAAGGAGAATGAAGAATACCAAAGTCACAAGGAAAGTATTAGCCCAAGAGACAGAAAGGGCCACATAAACCAGAGACTGCATCAGCCTGAGACCGGAAGAACTAGACGGTGCCCAGCTACCACCAATGACCACCCTTACAGGGAACACAAGAGAGTCCCTGATGGAGCAGGAGAAAAGCGGGGTGCAGAACTCAAATTCTAGTAAAAAGACCAGTCTTAATGTTCTGACTGAGACTCGTGGAAGCCCAGAAAGCATGGCCCCCGGACTCTCTGTCAACCCATAACTAAAACCATTCCCAAGGCCAACTCTTCAGACAAAGATTAGACTGGACTATGGGACATAAAATGATACTCGTAAAGATTGTGCTTCTTAGCTGAAGTAGATACATGCGACTAAAAGGCAGCTCCTGTCCGGAGGTGAGATGAGAAGGCAGAGAGGGTCAGGAGCTGTTTGAATGGACACGAGTAATCAGAGGAGGAAAGGAGGACTGTGCTTTCACAGAATAGGGAGAGCAATTAGGGTCACATAACAATGTATATATAAATTTTTGTATGAGAGACTAACTTGAATTGCAAACTTTCACTTAAAGTACAACAATAAAAAAAAAAAAATGAAATGATGGCATACAGTCGTGGCCTGGCATCCGCTGAGGTTTGGTTCCAGGACCCCCTACGGATATCAAATTCCACAGATGCTCAGGTCCCTTATGTAAATGGTGTAGTATTTGCATATAATCTACACACATCCTACCATATACTTTAAATGATCTCTAGATTACTTATAATACCTAATACAATGTAAATGATATGTAAATAGTTGTTTCACCAGAATTGAAGATTTGCTCTGGAAGGTAGCCTTTCTCTCTATGAGTTTCTTGACCTTTTCTGAGAACGCCGATTGTGCCTCGGCATTAGCTGATGCTGATTCTCCCATGATCTTTACATTCTTAAGACTGTACCACTTTATACAGCTAGCAGCCATCCTTTACTATCCTTAAATTCCTTCCTCTTGCTTTTCTCAACCCCCTCACACTTAGCCTTTGAGGAATTGCTCTGACTACGTAATTACTTTTTAGGAGCCATCTTTTCGAAGAAACAAAGGATGCACACGAGTTACAAACAAGATGCGAGGTGAACTATGCTCAAACTATGAGCGCTGGACAGAGACTGAGGATCTGTGAGATGGCAGAAGGCTACAGCAGGGTATGCCTATACATCACTTCATTCATATGGATTCAGCATAGTGCTCGGCGCGCTGCAAGTTCAAGTTTTGCTTTTTGGAACTTTCTTCTATTTTCCGAATATTTTCGATCCATGGTTGGTTGAATCTACAAGTGTGGAACCCGTGGATACAGAGAGCCAACTGTATATGAAAAAATTAAATAAAAGGGACACCTGCTTCAAATTAATTAGGAACAACTCTCCTGCTGAATACAACTAAATAAAAAAGACAAAAGATGAAATCATCTTCTTAAAAGCATCAAAGAACTAAGAAGACAGGAATTAGCTGGGCCATGATCCAGAAGAGGGTGTGGATCATAAGAAGTCAGCCCTAAACTGAGAGGCTGAGCTTCACCTTTGGAGATGTCAAGCAGCCAAGAATCAAAAGAAAAAGAATCAAGAATCAAGAAAAAAAAGTAGTCACTAGAAACTGTCTCTAAGTGGGCCCAGATGTTGAATTTAGTACACAAAAACTTTAAATTAACTATTATGAATACATTCAAAGAACTAAAGAAAACTATGTTTAAAGAATTAAGAGAAAGTATGATGACAATGACTCACCAAACAGGGAATATCAATAAGGAGACAAAAATTACAAAAAGAACCAAACAGAAATTTTGGAGTTGAAAAGTACAATAACTGACCCATCAGCAGATGAATGGATAAACAAAACTATGGTACATACACACAATGGAGTACTATGCAACGAGAAAGAACAACAATGAATCTGTGAACCATCTCATAACATGGATGAAAC
>NW_004443973.1:14397372-14426414 GCF_000243295.1 Trichechus manatus latirostris
AAAAAAAAAAAAAAGGTCGAGAAGGGAGAGGTTTTACGTGTCGTGGGGTTGTTAACCAATGTCATAAAACTATATGTGTACTATTGTTTAATGAGAAACTCTTCTGTAAACCTTCACCTGAAGTACAATTAAAAAAAAAAAAGTACAATAGCTGAAATGAAAAATTCCCTAGAGGGGCTCAATAGCAGATTTGAGCTAGCAGAAGGAAGAATCAGTGAACCTCAATATAGTTCAATAGAGATTATCCAGTCTGAGGTAAGAAATATTGAATGTACAGGCAGAAAATACAGAAAGTCCATTCTCCATGACCATACTACTGCCATATATCCAGATCCTGACCTATACTATAGACCTATCATTGCAGCAAGCAGTAAGCCCTGTTTTTCAGGAATCATTCATAACCTTGCCCATTAGCTTCCCCAGAAGGGGTTCTAATAAATATTTAGGAAAGTTGAAGGCAACCTACAATGCATATATAAATATACATATATATAACCCATTGCCATCAAGCCAATTCCAACTCATAGCAACCCTACAGGACAGAGTAGAACTGCCCCACAGGGTTCTAAAGATGTGGCTGGTGAATTCAAACTGCCACCCTTTTGGTTAGCAGCCACAGCTCTTAAGCACTGCACGACCAGGACTCCTATATATAATATGTATATCAATCAACAGTTCCAATATTAAATACAGACATACATACATATATATATATAGCTTTACATATATATAGCTAGTTTTATATGTATAGCAAGATTTATACATAAAGCTAGCTTTATACATATAAAACCCAAAACCAAACCTGCTGCTATTGAGTCGATTCCAACTCAGAACCACCCTATAGCTAGCTTTATATATATAGGTAGCTTTACATATATATATAGGAGCCCTGGTGTATATATAGCTAGCTTTATACATATAGCTAAGTCATATATGTATAGCTAGGTTTGTTCCCGCTACTCAGTTTTTCAAAACTAGTTTTTTAAATGGATACAAACAAATATGGTAAAATTATAAGAAAAAAGAACATGATTAATACAGAAGTCAAGACTGCAGATGTGGGAGGGAAGAGAATAAGATTATAGGGGATCACACAGAAAGCGTCTGAAGCACTGGTAATATTCTATTTCTTATCCTGGGTAGTAGGTACATGAGTATTCATTTTACTATTATTCTTCAGACTGTGCATATGGTCAATAAACTCTTCTGTGTGTATATTTAATAATTTTAAAAAATTTTAATGAGAAACTGCTTTACACCCACCAATTGACAGTCTTATAAACAAATGTTAATGAGAATGTGGAAAAAAGGAACATACCCTGCTGCTGAGTGTATAGATTAATATAAACATTTGGGAGGCAATTTGCAATCATTAATATACTTGAAGATGTCCTTACTCAAGAAACCAGCAATTCCACTGCAGGTGTCAGTCCTAGAGAAACTCTCACAGGTACACAAGTAGGCATATACAAGAATGTCTTACAGCATTGTATCTAACATCAAAAAGGTGGAAACAATCTCATTACCTCACAATAAGGGAAGAGTTAAACTGTTAGTCTAATTAAATATGCGGCAGTTACAATAAATATCTGCATGTAGTAATGTTATTAATGATTCTCAGAAATAATAGTGAAAAGGTAAGTTACAAAAGGCACAGTATTATACCATTTACACAGAATTTTAAATAAGACAATAATATTGGTTATGAATACATACACATGTAGTAAAAGTACAAAATATATATGGGAATGATATACATAAATTTTAGGATAGTGGTTATACTTGAAGACAAAAGAAAGAGACAAAGCTGTGGTTATTAGCTTTATCTGTAACATTTTATTTCTTTTATAAAAAGAGATATTTTAAATGCTAATAGCTATTTGATTTTCAAGATATACCAAAGCTATCTATGATTTTCTGTATGTTTAAAATATTTCCAGTTTTAAGAGCACTAAGACAGTGAAGAAAAAGAATTATTCATCTTTTAGTCTTCAGTAATCATATTTTTATTTTTAGTAACTCAAATATGAATATAATTAACACTATGAGTAACAAGACCACCTGAGGTTGAGTAGACTATTTCTAAGCAGGGTACAGATACAGCTTTGTCATTTAGGTACCTAAAGCACTACTACATTGGTGATTTTCTTTATTCCTAATAAAAACAATTACAGCTTAAGAAACAACACAATGTTGAAATGACATTTTCTAACTGTTTGATAAACTCAAATGAAATTTTCCTATGCAGGTAGAAAAAGATATTTGTAATATATGTATATGATTGTATATGATATCCAAATGGCCAATAAACATAGGAAATGGTAGCTTCATTAGTCATCAGGAAAATGCAAATTAACACCACAATGAGTTACCACTTCACCCTTTACTATTAATAGTAAAATGGATAAATTGTGGTATACGTTCACACAAAGAAATGCTACACAATGAAATAAACTATTGCTACATGCACCAACATGAATGGATCTCACAAACATAATGTTTAGTAAAGAAGGAAGACACATATGATTCCTATAGAGTCCATTTATATAAATTCCAAAAACAGGTAAAACTGATCTATGGTTTTAGAAGCCAAGACAGTGGTTATCTAGGTGCTGGTAATGTTTGTGATATTCCTAATTCTTGATCTGAGTGCAGATTACCTAAAGTGTGCTCATTTTGTGAAAATTAATCAAGCAGTATACATGTTATATGCACATTTCTTACGTATATTACACTTCATAAGTTTATTTATAAATATTCCTAATTAATCATATTAAACAAAATTTATACTAATTCATCTTAAGATCATGGTATAGCATTATATCTGTACCCTTTATAAGACTAAAATACTAAATGTTGAATCCTGGTCTATTTTTAATACTACCTAAATACCGTAAGCATTAATTGTCTGTCTATAAAAATATCAACATATAAAACTAAAACTTTAAAACATGGGTAAAATGACTAGGAATTTATGTGCTTTTTAAATGATGTATAAAAAGGATAATATCAATATAACATTAATAAATCAGACAATTGCAACAATCATAGCTAACACTTATGTGGCATTTGCTTATATGCCAGCACTATTTTAATCACTTTATACATAAAAATCCATTTAATCCTCCCAACATCCTGTGAAACAGGTACTATTATTATCTCCATTTTATAGAAGAGAAAGCCAAGACACAGAGAGGTTAAATAACTTGTCCCAAGTCGTCTGGTAGTAAGTGAAGGAGCTCATATTAAAACCCAGGCAGCTTATGTCTAGGATCCACACACCATAAGGCCTTTCTATTAAGTGGGGTGGGGCATAATTATTATAGTCTAAAAAGTTATTCAAGTAATACTACCACAATTTGCTATTACCCATGCAGTATATATACGATATACTTTAGACAGAAAAATTTTATATACATATTGGTTAACAGCTTTACCAACATTTAAGTTAGCTTTATCTTTTTGATAAAGGTTTCTATGTAATACTATTGTGGCTACATATAATTCAAAACAATCTCAATATCTTATGTTGAAATATTTCAGCTACTCTATTTCACTTAGCATAGAAAAGCAGTTTAGGGGTTTTATTTTGCTTGTTTGTTGGCTTTAAGCACTAGACCCTAAATATGCAGCATTTAGACTAATATAGTATTCCAAAACAAAGGTTATATATTTGTTCAAAGCAGCAGGTAATATATCATTTTGACTGCTCTTTTCAAAAGCTTAATGGAATAATGCAAATGAAAAGCTATATGACAGCAGAAATTTTTTACATGACTCAAATTGACACCTAATTATTGACTAGTCTGAGAAAAAAACGCCCTGATATATATAAACTCATACATCAAACCTTCAAACATGGGGCAACAGCTATTAACCTTCAAGATGGGAAATGGGAAGCAACAGAAATATCAGAAATTATAGTATGAAAATTTTTACTTCAAAGTTGAATTTAAAACAGTCACTGTACAAAAATCACTTTTTGAAATCACCTAGACTCTAGTTCCAACATACCATTAACATGTTTCACTGAGCTGCTCTGGGCTGCCATATCCTCATAATGTAAAATAACACTGAATTGAATGGATGTTTCTTCAATTTTTGGTTTGCTTTTTGGTTGTTTTGTTTCTGTTTTCTTTTTAAGAAACAAACTGCCCATATTAAGGTATTTGGAAGGGATGAAGGGAAGCAGGATGAGCCACCTCCACTCTCTTAGACCCCTCTCGCTGTTGTAAACCCCCTCTTCCAGTGATGACCTCTGAGACACTTTTGTAGAACCTGGATTTGAAGATCTTGAAGGCCTTTTCCAGTAATAAGATCCTACGATTCTAAACACCTAAACATCACATAAAGCAAATTTGGCTTATTTCCACTTATAAAACTTCAGCATAAAAATTAAAAGAAATTTACTTTTCAGTCATTTAACAAATATTTACTGATTGTCTACAAAGCAGCAGGCACCAAGTTAGATGCTAAGGATACAACAGTTTTAATTTACTCAACCCTTTTTCACAAAATAAAAAAGGACTCTACTCAACAAAATCAGTTAAACTAGGTCTGTCTCTTAAAACCAAAAGAAAATGAAAATGACCAATAGTCAATTAGTCTGGCAGTTTAGGGTTATTTTCCCAATAGTGCTATAATAAGAGCTAAAACAGTCAAAGGTACTATCACATATGTAATTCATAAAAGATATCACATAAAGGAAGAACATGCTATATTTTACATACAAAAGAAATTTCAAAAAAATGTAAGTTTTACATAGGAACAAACACATGCTTTCATGTATATATGGGTACATTTAAGTACATAAAATATTAGTAGATAAATACGATAGTTTACACATAAAATTTCAAAGATTAATTTTCAAGAAATGACTAAAAGGTTTTAGTCTGAAGCTAGAGAGTTTATTTTTCCTCTGTTATTAACTACTTTATTTGAATACATACTTCTTTTAAAACATGGATTTTCAAACTCCTGCAAAGAAACATCATGGAACTTCAGAAATATTTCTAAGAAGCTATAGAGAAATATGGAAACTCCAAGGGGAGGGAATGAGAGGATTATGGAAAATAAAGCGCAAAACAGAGCCCTGGCGGCACAGTGGTTAAAAGCTATGGCGAGCTATGGCTGCTAACCAAAAAGGTTGACAGTTTGAATCCACCAGTCGCTCCTTGGAAACCCTATGGGGCAATTCTACTCTGTCCCATAGGTTCACTATGACTTGGAACCAACTTGATGGCACCTAACAACAAAGCGCAAAATACGAAAGAGAAAAACTTTGACAAAAACAGCTTTGGGGATATGATTTAACCTATGTGAAGTAGTTATAAATCAAAAAATGATCAGCCGGGGAGTGGACAGCCCCATAAAACCAAATGGGACTAATGAGGTACAGCAGTCCAGGGACAAGGGCCAGAAGGCGACAGGAAAGCTGGTGATAGGGAACCCAAGGTTGAGTAAGGATAGTGTTGATGTGTTGTGAGGTTGTTAACCATTGTCATAGGGCAACATGTGTACTGTTAAATGAGAAACTATTTTGTTCTGTAAGCCTTCATCTAAAGTGAGAACAGCAGCACAACCGGAAGAGTGTAGTCAATGTCACTGAACTGTGCATGTAGAAATTTTTGAAATGGTGTATCTTTGGCTATGTATATTTTCACCAAAAAAAAAAAAGGTGAGAAGGGAGAGGGTTGACATGTTGTGGGGTTGTTAACCAATGTCATAAAACAATATGTGTACTACTGTTTCATGAGAAACTATTTGTTCTGTAAGCCTTCACCTGATGTACAATAAAAAAAATAAAAAATAAAAAAAATGAGCTAGATGTAAACAACTAATAATACAAAATAGATTAGAAACTGCAAGATACCTGTAAACAGAAAAACTGCAAAGTTTACCGGTATATCAGGATAAGTCTAAACCAGGTTTCTTAACCTTGGCCCTAATGACATTTGGGGTCAGATAGTTCTTTGTTTGGGATGAAGGTGGGCTGTGTCCTGTGCATTGTAGGATATTTAGCAAAATGTTTGTCCTCTACTAAATGTCAGTGGCAAGCCCCAAGCCCCTCTCCCCTGGTCTTCAGGCCATGCTAAATGTCCCCTGGGGGACAAAAAATCACCCTGGTTGAGAACCAGTAGTCTAAACAAAGGAAATAAACTTCTCAGAACTAAATTAAAAGTTTGATAATAGATGTCCTGAGATAAATGTTAAACCTTAAACCAAAAATATCCTCTAACATCTTCTTAAAACAAAACAATAGTTTAGCTTAACTAGGAAAGAATGTCTGCCTTGAGTATTAAACTTTAAGATGTATTTGTATGGGATCAAATTGACAACAGCAGGTCAAAGGATTAGATAGGAACCTTAGGGGGTAGTGAGGTTATGTTAATGAGGGAGGAACAACTCAAAAAAGGAGGGTGAGAATGGCTGCACAACTTGAAGAATATAATCAATGTCAGTGAATTAAACATGTAGAAACTGTTGAATTGGGGTATGTTCTGCTGTATATATTCTCAACAACAACAAAAATAAAATAAATTACAAAATAATTATTGAAAAGAGAAGTATAAAAGATACAATACCGTTTTCCTTATGGAGTGTTTGGCTCATAAAATAAATGCGTGCTATTATTATTTTTTAAATGTGTGTTGTTAAAAAAAATTTTCTCTTTAAAATTATTTACATTATTTAATGACTCCAGTCCCAGTCAAATTTTGTATTAATTACAAAGTAAAAGAGAACATAGTAATAAAATTTACTATATATTTAATTTTTACATATTCAAAATGACTAACCTAACCTTTTCCCCAACCCCCAAAAAAGATAGAGCCACTTAGTACAACGGTGTTTAAGAAGCCCACATTAGGTTTTCCATGAAAATGCCTCCTCCCATCCGTCTTTTCATTTTTCAATTTTCAACACGAATTTCTCAAATTTACTCATTCAATGAATGTCTTCTGAATGTCTACTATGTACCAGCATACATAGTATGGTATGTTAGGTAGTAAAGATGTAAGAGAAATACAGAGTCAAAAATATCTTCCCTCAAGAAGCCCAGAGTCTAGTAAAAGTCCGCAACTAAACAAATAGCTACAAAACCACACTAAAAGCATAAAAAGAGGTTGTTAAAATTGTAGACTAAGGAGAATCTCAGACTGTCTGCCCAAGAGTTTTGGACAAAGACACAGAGATGTTGATGGCTGAGCATGGTTTTGAGGTTTTTGGATTTGTTTGTTTTTAGGAAGGAAGGAAGATATTAAAATTCCACACCACATACTTTCCTCAAACATTTGTGATGGATCTTAAATTCAACATACATATTACTGCAAAGTCTTGGTAAAAGAGAAATTTCAATTACATCTAATATCTATACTTTCACTTTTATAGTTTCTCAAGATCAAATTTATTATATCAAAGATACCTGCATCACTTAAACTTACTATTTAAACAATTTAACCTGAACTTTAGAAAAACACAAATAAAAGATGTTATCCTGTGATGTTCAGCAACGTAATATTAACTATTAAATTTTTTTAAAGTGAATATAATACATTAAAAAATAGTCTACAACTACAATAATACAAAAAATTGAAGTCTTCATTAAAAAGATATCCTTTAAAACTGTTATTTTCTTTACAAAAACAAGACAGGATGGTTCCAGTAGGCGTCCAAAATAAAACACCAGATGACCTTCCAGTAGAAGAAAAGGCACTAGACCTAAATGATAGGGAATTCAAATCTTTAATATTCAGAATTATCCAAGAGTTGAAGCAAAAAACAGACAAAAATGAGGAAAAAAATAGACAAATTCATGGAAAAGGCAAACAAATTCATGGAAAACACAGACCAAAAAAATGGAAGAATTCAAGAAAATAATACAGAAACAAAATGCTAAAATAAATTCACAACTAGAAATCATACAAAAACAACAATCAGACATCCAAAAGATAAACAACAAAATTTCAGAAATGGACAGTGTCACAGAAGTGCTAAGGAGCAGCTTTGAAACGATGGAAGACAGGATCAGGGAAATTGAAGACAAACATTAGATACAACTCTGAGGAAAAATCAGAAAAAAGAACAAAGAAAAATGAAGAAACCCTGAGAATTATGTGGGATACAATCAAAAGCAAAAATCTGCGAGTGATCGGAGTTCCAGAACAGGGGGAGAAAACAGAAGACACAGAGAGGATCACTGAAGAATTGCTGACAGAAAACTTCCCAAATATCATGAAAGATGAAAAGCTGACCATCCAAGAAGCTCAATAAACCCCATACAGGATAGACCCCAAAAGAAAATCACCAAGGCATATCATAACCGCACGCACTAAAACCAAAGACAAAGAATCCTGAGAGCAGCTCGAGAAAAACAAAAAGTCACATACAGAGGAGAAACAATAAGACTAAGCTCAGATTATCTGGCAGAAACCATGCAGGCAAGAAGGCAATGGGATGACATATATAAAACCTTGAAAGAAAAGAATTGCCAGCCAAGAATAATATATCCTGCAAAACTCTCATTCAAATATGATGGTGAAATTAGGTCATTGCCAGATAAACAGAAATTAAGGGACTATGTAAAAACCAGACCGAACTTACAAGACTTATTAAAGGAGTCCTTCGATCTGAGAGCAAATAATATCAGACCACAGGCTGAATATAGGACACAGGATTGTACTAGCCAGATACCAACCTAGGAAATGAACTCTTAAGGACTATGTAAAACCAAAAGTATTACAACAGGGAACCAGAGACGTTAATCTGTAAATGACAACAGCATCAGAACAATAAAAGAGGGAATAAACAGTGTAGGTACAGAACCTTCTAGTGGAGAGGAAGTAAAGCGATACCAAGTAATAATAGACTGGTACAAATCCAGGAAGATAAGGATAAATTTCAAGGTAACCACAAAGAAAGTTAACAAACCTACTTATCAAAATAAAGAAGAAAAACATAAAGTCTCAGTAAAAACAATACCTACAAAAAACAAAAGAAATGAAAAAAAAAATTCACAAACAAAAGGAACTCAGCACAGGAGAGTTTAAGAGGAACAAAGAAAACATCAGCACCACAAAAAAAAAAAAACACTACAAAATGCAATCCCACTCCTAGGAATACATCCTAGAGAAATAAGAGCCGTCACACTAATAGATATATGCACACCCATATTCACTGAAGCACTGTTCACAATAGCAAAAAGAGAGAAACAACCTAGATGCTTATCAACAGATAAATGGATAAACGAACTATGGTACATACACAGTGGTGTATTATACCAAGATAAACAACAATGATAAATCTGTGAAGCATCTCATAACATGGATGAAACTGGAGGACATTATGCTGAGTGAAGTAAGTCAATCACAAAAGGACAAATATTGTATGAAACCTCTACCGTATAACTCATGTAAAAGTTTACACGCAAAAAGAAACAATCTTTGTTGGTTACGAGGGATGGGAGGTGTTGGGGGGGAACTAAACAGATAAGTGGCAACTTTGGTGAAGGGTAAGACAGTACACATTACTGGGGAAGCCAGCACAACTTGTACAAGGAAAGGTCATGGAAGCTCCACAGACACATCCAAACTCCCCGAGGGACTGAATTGCTGGGTGGAGGGCTGTGGGGACCATGGTCTTGGGGAACATCTAGCTCTATTGGCATAACACAGTTTATAAAGACAATGTTCTACATTCTATCTTGGTGAGTAGTGTCTGCGGTCTTAAGACCCTCTGAGCAGCCATCTAAGATACTCTACTCGTCTCACCCCTTCGGGAGAAAGGGAGAACGAAGAGAAAAAGATACAAGGAAAAGATTAGTCCAAAGGACTAATGGACCACAGCTACCATGGCCTCCACCAGACTGAGTCCAGTACAGCTAGACGGAGCCCGGCTACCACCACTGACTTCTCTGACCGGGATCACAATAGAGGGTCCTGGACAGAGCTAGAAAAGGATGCAGAACAGAATGCTAATAAAAAAAAGACCAGATTTACTGGCCTGACAGACTGGAGAAACCCTGACAGTATGGCCCCTGGACACCCTTTTAGCTCAGTGATGAAGCCCCTCCCAAAGTTCACCATTCAGCCGGGGACTGGCAGCCTCATAAAACAAAACAGGACTAACGAGGCATAGCAGTCCAGAGACAAGGACTAGAAGGCAGGAGGGGACAGGAAAGCTGGTGATAGGGAACCCAAGGTTGAGAAGGGACAGTGTTGACATGTCATGGGGTTGTTAACCATTGTCATACATAGGGCAATATGTGTACTAACTGTTTAATGAGAAACTATTTGTTCTGCAAACCTTCATCTAAGGTACAAAAAAAAAAGAATTATCTATGTGAGATCAAACTGACAACAGCAACTCAAAAGGTTTGATGGGAAGCCTAAGGGATAGTGAGTTGAAGATAATGGTGATGGAATAATTTGGAAAAGGATAGTGAGAATAGCAGCACAGCTGGAAGAATGAAATCGATGTCACTGAATTGTACATATAGGAACTTTTGAAATGGTGTAAATTTGGCTATGTGTATTTTCACCAAAAAAAAGGTCCTCAAGGTCGAGAAGAGAGCGTGTTGACACGTCGTGGGGTTCTTAACCAATGTCATAAAACAATATGTGTACTGACTGTTTAATGAGAAACTATTTGTTCTGTAAACCTTCATCTAAAGTACAATAAAAAAATTAAAAAATAAAACTTATTTTCTGCAGTCATCAACATTTTAAACTACTGTGTTAAATATTTACAAATAAAATTCATTTTGCTTTGACTATTTTCACAGTTGCCAAGAGGACAGCAACACTGTCACACTTTACATATACAGACACCCATCAGCATCTCTGATGTCAGTCCGTTTTATTACCTTAACTTGTGCCTCCTCTACCGGTTTAAAAGTAGAACAATACAAACTCAAGCTTTTAATTCCATTAGGCAAATAGCAACTAAATAAGTTTGTTACTTTTTGATTTAATGATCATGCTTTATAAAATTTATTTTTAGCAGATCAACATCAAATTTTGGATCAAGATCTTGAGAACACAAATCTCGGTCAGATCATTTTTTTAAAAACCTTAAGATATTATTTTCTCCTCTAAAGACTGAGAGTATACTAAAATTTTTCTAAATAAATACAAAATTTTCCATTTCTATGCTAATCATTTTGACTTACAATGCTGTGTATCTGTCCATTGCAGACTGCACATCTCTACGGTAAACCGTTCGAAGAATGACCATGACGGGGTCAAACTCCTGATCCCAGACTTCACCTATTATTCAAAAGAAAGTAGAAATAGAACCCTGACCTGTTAGGAATAAAGTCAATTCATCATTACATTTGTTAAGTACATTTCAAATTTAAAGGATGGAATAGTTTAATTTGATCATATACTTGCCTTAATATAGGCTTGATGTCATGACTACATATCTAAGTCAAAAAATCATAATTTCATCATTATGAATGTTCTCTTGAGTTCAGCAAGAACTACTGAACAAAAAAATTTATAGTGTATACAGCTAGATGGTGCCCAGCTACCACCACTGACTGCTCTGACCAGGATCACAACAGAGGGTTCTGGACAGAGCTGGAGAAGGATGTAGAATATAATTCTAACTCACAAAAAAAAAGACCAGATTTACTGGCCTAAAGGAGACACGAGAAACCCCTAGAGTATGGCTCCCAGACACCCTTTTAGCTCAGTGGTGAAGTTATCTCCGAGGTTCACCGTTCAGCCTGGGAGTGGACAGCCCCATAAAACTAAATGGGACTAATGAGGTACAGCAGTCCAGGGACAAGGACCAGAAGGCAGAAGGGGACAAGGAAGCTGGTGATAGGGAACCCAAGGTTGAGTAAGGATATTGTTGATGTGTTGTGAGATTGTTAACCATTGTCACAGGGCAACATGTGTAGTAACTGTTAAATGAGAAACCATTTTGTTCTGTAAGCCTTCATCTTAAGTGAGAATAGCAGCACAATTGGAAGAGCGTAGTCAATGTCACTGAACTGTGCATGTAGAAATTTTTGAAATGGTGTATCTTTGGCTATGTGTATTTTCACCAAAAAAAAAAAAAAAAGGTTGAGAAGTTAGAGGGTTGACATGTTGTGGGGCTGTTAAACAATGTCATAAAACAATATGTGTACTACTGTTTCATGAGAAACTATTTGTTCTGTAAGCCTTTACCTGAAGTACAATTAAAAAAAAAAAATTTATAGTGTAATAATGCCTCAGTGTAAAAGTTTAGTTCAATGTTTTTTTTCCTAAAGTGTCAACTACAAAGTAAGAAACAGATTGCTGATACTTTTAAAAGTATTTAAAGATAAAAACAAGAAAATTAGATTTAAAATTAATGAGCTCATACTGTGTTTTTATTTGGGCCTCAAAAACATTTTTGTTGATAAGAGTTTCTGCTCCTTTGCTAAAATTAATTAACTGGTCTCCTTACCTTCTCCATAACTAACAACTATTTCACATGTACATAAAATGCTTTTAAGTATTCAGTGTTCAAAACTTTTTATTTTAATAATTATATACTTATTTTAATGTGTATTAGAAAATTTTAAGTTGCAAATAAAACCCATGACCTCACTAATAGTCATACCCGCAAAAAAGTAAAAAAAAAAAACAAAAACAACAAAAACCAGTGAGTCCTTTTAAGAAAATACCAAGTATATAATAGTAGACATGATATGGAGATGTGGCAAAAGCCTAAAAGGTGGTCTGAGAATAATAATTTTAGAATGCATTGCCTTAAGAGTGTCTCTTTCCTGCATTAAGTTTTTCCCCTCTCATTCTCTCTAGCAGAATTCTTAGTATTTAAAAACATGTTAAGAAGTTTAAGGTCTTTCTACCCATCCACTATAATTTCAACTTTCTGGCATCCTTCACTTTAAATTCTATTAATTTATGTAGCTAAAATGCCAATGTTTTTAACAAAATTATATAATCTTTCAAACTCGTTCCCACTAAGTCAATTCTGACTCATGGCAACCCTGTAGGACAGAGTAGAACTGCCCCACAGAGTTTCCAAGGAACAGCTGGTGGATTTGAACTGCCAACCTTTTGGTTAGCAGCCAAGCTCTTAATCACTGCGCCACCAAGGCTCCATGTATAATCTCAGCAATGGAAAAAAAAAATTTAGTAATTAGTCCAGTAGGTTTCAAACACTGTTCCATGCAGCTGAATTTCCAGAGCTATAACAGGAGTAGTAGCCCTGGTGGCACAACGGTTAAGCACTCTGCTGCTAACCAAATGGTTGGCAGTTCGAACCCACTCAGCCGCTCCGCAGAAGAAAGATACGGCAACCTACTCCTGTAAAAACTGCAGCCTAGAAAACCCTATGGGGCAGTTGTACTCTGTCACATGGGGGTCCTTGTGAGTCAAAATCAACTCAACGCCATCTAACAACATAACAGGAGTCACTTTAGAAGCAAGGGGATGACAGAACAGATGCAATGGAATGGCAGGTCCACTACTGGCACCACTTTAACAAGAGTAAGTGTGCTTTTTTACCAGTTTTATGTAACAGATTCACTTAAAGTTTAGTTGCCTCTAAGTAAAGGCTTAGTTCAACCATTTTAAGGAAGTTTAAAAACCACTCATCTAGTCCAACTCTCTCATTTTACAAATAAGAAGCCAAATCCAAATAAAAAACTGATTTTCTCAACATTACACGGCTAGCTAATACAATTCAGTACTGTATTTGAATATAACACCCACGTTTCTTGGCACTAATCTTTAAATGTCCAGTGCCACATCCCAGTATCTCAAACTTTACTGTGCATGAGAATCTGCAGAGCTTGATAATAAGCAGATTTTTCAGGTTCCATCCCCAAAGATTCTGATGAGAGTAGATTTGAGATAGGGATAGGAACTTATGAATATGACAAAGGTAATCCTCACATCACACGTTAATAAACATTGCACTGCACCAGAACTCCACTCCACTTCTAAGTTCATCTAAATTTTAGACAGTGTTCTCTGCAATAAAGAAATACTATGTTTTGCCTTTAATGGAATACATATAAAGTTCCTTTTGTAATTTAGAGTTAGTTAAGAAGCTTTATTATAATATAAAGCCAGAGATTTAAAAATAAATGGAATTATCACTGTTTATCATAAAAGACACACATTCATAAGAAAGAAAAGAAAACCAAAGCTGAATAAATTTCAGATTCTCATGTTTGCCCCAAAAGGCAAAACATTTCCTTTCAGCATCTACAAGAATTCACCTTTAGAAAACTAATATTTGAAATAATCTATTTATGTATATAAACGTACCTTTGGGAGTATACATGCCTTGTTGCATAGAACCTCCAGGTTCGAAAACAGGAGCCTTAAAATCAGCTACAGTTGATAAAACTGATTCAAAGCTATAACTGCCTGGAATAATGCCACTTTTGGGATTTGGATTTTCTGGAATATGATGTTTGTGTCAAGAAAAAAATATTAGTGATTAAAACCCAGCTTCATAACCTAACCAAGGCACTCTAGTTTTCTGCTTTTTCTAAAAGTCAAATAGTAATTGGCTGTAATATATAATGTCAGCCACCAGAGGGCAATATAATACAACAGTTTGATCAGTAACTATTAATTGAAAATTTTTAGAATATTTTAAATCTAGTAATCTACTAACAAGTTGTGTGCTGAAGTAGTTCTCAGGGATATTTAACCCCCCAGACAAATTAATTAAACCAGGAAATGGGAAAAAAAATTAACTGATATCCAATTCCATTATTTTGCAAAAAATGTCTCTATAAAATACACTAAAAATTAGCCAAGATTTTCATGAATAAAAATTATTTTCCTAAAAACACAAAATTCCATCCTAAAAGACTAAAGAAAAAGGTGCTAAGCAAAGAAGCAAACCAATAAACCACAAAGGTTCTTTTTCATTTGTTTCACGTTAAGGTATGTAATTCTTTTTAGTTCAAAGTTACAGGGAATATTTTGCTTTGTAACAGCACTGATAGGGGTTGGATGAAATCATCAAACAATATCAAAGTGATGCTGTTTATGAAAATTTTCAAGGTTATCAAACAGGCATTCCAATACAAGTTATTTCACAAAAGCAAAATTTTAGCCAATTCTTTTAAACACATTCATAAGTTATATATGTATTAAATTCAGTCAAATATTTTCATTACAAAATAACACAATATTTGTCTAAAATTTCAAGAACATTCATTAAATATTTAAAATAATAATAATGTGTCCAATATATGCTCAGTCCTAGACAGTAAAACCTGCAAAAGCTGGAACCTGTGTAAGGCAGACATCTGTCAGAGAAGGAAAATTCAAATATTTTCCATTAAAACAAGTGATAGAAAAGCAGTAAGACTGCACTGTGTGAAAGCTGGAAAACTTGCAAGACTTGGAAAAAACAAGGCAGTCCAGACAAGTTCCAGCTTTCACTATACAAAGTATCACAAGTTTTCAGACTTTGTAGACAATAGCCTCTGCCCTTAAAGACCTCTTGGTTTAAGATTGAATTCTAACAGAAAATTCTCAGAATGTTTAAAACCTTGGTTATAATAATTACAAGGGTATACCTGTAACTATTAACCATGAATTCCAACCTGGCTACACAGATAAGTGGATAACTACTGTTGTCCTAGAAGGTCAGGTCCCAAGGTTCCCAGAGCCATCAGTCCTGAGGTCTAACCACAACTCCCCAGAGAGGTGACAAGTGGAAGCAAAAATATCTGCCACCAGCCCTGAATACATATTTGAGAAGATGACTGGAGTATTTTTCTTTTATGGTATTTTTTAACTTCAGGGGGAAAAAAAATGTATAATCTTTAATCCACAAAAATTTATTATTATTCAGAGTCTACAACTAATAGAAAATTAAACTTTTAAAAGGATATGAGGTCCAACAACGAACTGTGTGTCCTGTCATTCATACACAGCTGGGCTACCATCTCTGCCCTAAGAATCTCATCATCAGACATTCCTAAGATAATTAAAAATAGAATTAATAATTCTGAATATACATAAATTACAAAGAAATAACTTACCACACATTCTATTAAGCTGTCTTACCTACAGGAGGTGCTTCAAAAATTAAAGAATCATATGACCCAGTAATTCCACTCCTAGGTATATACCCAAGAGACTTGAAAGCAGGGACTTAAACAGATACATGTACACCAATGTTCATTGCAGCACTATTAACAATAGCCAAAAGGAAGAAACAACCCAAGTGTTCATAAACAGATGAACAGATAAACAAAATGTGGTATGTACATACAATAAAATATTACTCAGCCATAAAGAGAAATGAAGTTCTAATATATGCTACAACATGGATGAACCTTGAAAACATTATGCTGAGTAAAATAAGTCAGACACAAAAGGACAAATATTGTATGATCCTATTTATATGAAATATCTAGAATAGGCAAGTGCAGAGACAAATGTTTATTAGCAGCTACTAGGGGCTGTGAAGAGGAGATTGAGAGTTATAGCTTAAGGGGTACTGAATTTCTGTTTGGGGTCATGAAAAACTTCTGGACATGGATAATGGTGATGGTAGCACAACACGGCAAATGTAATTAATGTCACTAAATGTACACTTAAAAATGGTTAAAATGGTATATTTTTTGCAATATATATTTTACTACAAAAAAGTTTTTAAAATAAATAAAGAGTAAAGAATGCAATGCCCCAAATATAACTGCAGTTTAACCACCTGACTGTTTGCAGTTTTCTTAAATAAGGGATTTTTTAAAGGGTATTCTAAAAGGTATACTAATTGTACATTATCAAGAGCTTGAAACAATGTATAAATATTCCACATCTTTTCCCTTTTTCATAAGCCAGTAATACTATGGGGATGGGGGATGGGGGATGGGGGAAGAAAGGCAGGAGGATAGTTAATATTCAAGTATCAGTATTAGTGGTTTTTACCTAAATGCAAACGAAGACTCAAGAGAATCACAAGAAATGTAAGAGCGCCTTCTAACATCGATCTCTCATGCTCTGCGTCAAGTACTATATTTTGGTGTTGCGATGCCATTGTCAACAAATCCACTACTTTAAATCTATAAGGAGAAATATTTGACATAGATTTTTAAAGGTTAAAATAAAATAAACTTAGATTCCAATACCCCAGAAAACCTGTCTTAACACAATTATGCTTACCTTTCAAAGACAGACGAAATAACATAATCTGGGTCAAGTCTAGAAGCACAGACCTTTAAAAGAAAAAAAATGCTCTATTTCTCAATATTCAGTTTTACTTCTAAAGTATAACATTTGAATTAGCAAGTTGGCTTACCTGTAACAGGTAAATGTCAGGATCAATCATGGAATTACAAAAATGAGACTGTACGTAGGTCATGGCTTGCCCTTTGATTTGCAGACCATTTCTTACCCACATATTGCTATGGATTTCAGCAAGACTTGCCTAATAAAATAGAAATTAAGTAAATTAGACAAAGAATAAGTCATCTAAATTCAATGTTTATAAAATCATGTGACAGCAAACCATGATTTTAATATATTTTATGACTAGACTTAATCATAGTATTAGCCTGAAATTTTGTCTAATTTAGTTTAAGATATTCAGATCAAATATATACTTTTAAACGTTAAAATGATCATTATGGTTTATACAGCCCCTTCTTTTGCAGTTTATACGTGACTTAACTTTCCACGATTACTCCTGAATACAACAATTTTCACTGAGTACTTTCAAGAAGAATCACTAGTATTTATGTTTAACTCTATTTAAGTCTTTCAAAAAAAAAAAACTGTACATAATACTTAAAGAAACACACAGGAATAATCATAAAATGAAGTTAATTGTTCAAAGTAAATGAACATAATCTATTATCTTAATTTACCCTATCATCAACCTTCAATCCAAACTAGTCATTTTCCAAATAATTGGCAGGTAAGAGAAGGTCAGATTAGAATAAATTTTCTAACTATGTTAATATTTAATTCTTCATGTATTTATGCCCTCTATCAACTAAAACTAAGCACAGTCATAACTTCATCTCCTACTTGTTCCTAACCCACAGAGTTGAAGTTCGATAATGATTAACAGCCTAAAATTACCAGGAAAAACAAACTGAACACAATAAAATGTTTGTATATAAAAAGTTTGTCCACAAAATCATGTTAGACCTAAAAGAAACCAAAGTGCTTATGCAAGCTAATTCTTCTAATCCCCTTTTCTCACTTTACAGATGGGTAAACTGAGAACCAAAGGGTGATTTACCCCAATGCACAAAGGTGATAAAATAGTGGTAGCACCAAGGCTAGAGCTTGTTGGGTCGTCTATCTTTCAAAACAGTGCTGTGGTACGTTAAAAGTCCCTCATCAGTAAAAATAGTGAAAAGAATTTCTGGGAAATTAAAACTAAAAGTAAATTTTATAGAATAAAAAAATACCTAAATATAATCTGGCAAAAAAAATGAGAACTCAGTTAAAAAAAAAAAAACACTTTCAAACATTCTGGCTATTATAATGATAAAGGCATGCAAGTAAAATAAGGAAGAAATCATTTAACCAAAAAATTCAATTCAAAACTTTTTAGAAGTTAGAATACATACTTGAATTTGGAGCGGGTGAATCATTAGTTTCATTAACATTTCCTGATCTGGTAAAACAGAATCCAAATCTAGTTCTTGACACTTCACAGCCTAAAAATTATTATTCAAAAAGTTACTAATTCAAAATTTATTTTCCAATATTCAAAAAGAAATTATGCTGAGTAGAAAACACACAGAGAGAGACAGAGACAGAGACAGACAGAACTGTTTAATGACCAATCTTACCTTACTCAAAAACATGGCATAGTAACGATGCAGTGGTAGATGAAAACTGACCTGGTTAGGGGCTGGCTGGAATAAACAAGCAAAAATTCGCAAGTCAAAGAATATTTTATAAAAGTTCAAAGAAGGTTTTAAAATGTTAAAACCTTTCTTTCACTTTGACTTATTCCTACACTTTTTCATCAAAACTTGAAATTTTAGAAGATATAGCTAAAAACAATCACTACAGATAAAACTATTCCCTTTTAAATATGTAAATGCAAGCTCCTTGAAGACAAAAATTAGATACTACTCATCTTTGAATCCTCCACAGCATCTACCACCAGTTGCTGTCCAGTCGATTCTGACTCATGGCAACCCCACGTGTGTCAGAGTAGAACTGTGCTCCACAAAGTTTTCAATGGCTGATTTTTCAGAAGTAGATCACCAGGCCTTTCTTCTGCAGTGTCTCTGGATGGACTCAAACCTCCAACCTTTCGATTAGCAGCCAAGCACATTAACCGTCTGAACCACTCAGAAACTCCCCACAGCATCTAGCAAGTATTAAATTTCTTAAACTTAATTAAGCTAAAGCAAATAATCATATAGAAATAGGACAGACTTCCCTCTACAGCGGGCCATTTGAGAATCCTCAGGTGCATGCGTACCAAACATGATGAGAGTAATAAGAATAATAAGTGCAGCCAGCATTCATTAAGCACATACTATGTACCAATCACTGTGCTAAACACTTGATTTACATTACCTCATTTAATCCTGACAAGAACACTACTGGGTTGTTAGCTGCCATGGAGTCAGCCCCTGACTCATGGTGGCCCCATGTGTGACAGAGTAGAACTGCTCCATAGGGTTTTCTTGGCTGTAATCTTTACAGAAGCAGATTGCCAGGCCTTTCTTCCTTGGTACCGCTGGTGGCTATGAACCACCAGCCTTTAGGTTAGAGGTTGTGCGCAAACCACTTTTAAGGTTCCATAAGGACCACAAATACAGTGTATCCAAACCACTTTGCCGTAAAACTCAACCTTCCTCAATGTTTCTTCTCCAAACTCCTAGTAATTCAAATCTGAAATGTAGACTACTTCGTTCTCACAAGTCCCCCACATCTGCAGGCACCAATGTGTGTTTGATTTCTAATCATCTCTTAAATTTTTTCTACACTATCCCTAACTAACCTTAGCTCAGACTTTTAATATTTAGTGCCTAGATTGTGGCAGTAACCCCTGATTCTACTCTTACCCTTGGAAAGATACCTTTTGTAGTGTGTGCACAGCTCCCAACCTTCCCCATCCTCCAAGAACAGCCCCTTGCACACTCACATGGGATTGGAACCTAACAGCCAAGTTTATAGTAACCACATTTGACTGAGATCAGGTCCAAACCCATACCCACTGTGGTCGAGTCAGTTCTGACTCATAGCGACCCTACAAGACAGACAGCAGAACTGCCCCACAGGTTTTCCAAGGCTGTAGAATCTTTACAGAAGCAGACTGCCACATCTTTCTCCTGTGGAGCGGCTGGTGGTTCAAACTGTCAACTCTTCAGTTAGCAGCCAAGCGCTTAACCACTGTACCACCAGGACTCCTTGGAATCAGGATGGGGATACAAACCTGTGCTTGACTAACCTTGAGTAACACATCTTCTCCCTAGTTAAACCTCTGCTTCTAAGGAAGTAGTTTTACTAGAACATTATTTAATTTTGCACTTCCCCATACAATCCTTTAATGACTCCCAAGGATTTGAATCTCATGATAACCTTTCAACTCCTGAGAAGAAAGGGCTTATCTATCCAGCCTCACCTCCTTTCACACAAAATCATGCACTACAGGTAGTTCACCTAACCCAACAGGCCACGTGCCTTTGAATATACTGTTCTCTCTGCTTCCAATGCTCTAAACCCCTTCATCCACCGAATAACACATCTTTTTAAGACTTTGCTCAAATCACGCTTCTACAAAGAAGCCTTCCTGAGTCTCTCAGGCTAAATCAGGTGCTTTCCTCTATCCTCCCCCATAGCACCCTGATCACAACTTCACAAAAGCACTACAATCAAATTAATCATTTACTTGTCTTCCACTTCCACTTCCTTAAAGAGAGGGCAGTTTCATCACCGTATCCCCAGTGTCTAGAACATAGTAAACATTCAATAAATATCTGCTGATTGAATGAATGCACACTCTACTCTCCTCTGATGAGAGGATCACAATCAAATTGCCCTGCTACACACTCACAATCATTGCCATACGTGGTATGCGTGCATTTGCAGATTCCCAAATGGCTTATGTTGTAGAGGGAAATGTATTCCATCCTTGTGTCTAAATGATTATTTGCTAGTGAGGAGCCCTGTTGGCAAAGCAGTTAAGTGCTCAGCTGCTAACCAAAAGGTCAGCATTTCGAACCCACCAGCCACTCTGTGGGAGAAAGATGCGGCAGTCTGCTTCCATACAGATTACAGCCTTGGAAACCCTACAGGGCAGTTCTACTCTGTCCTGTAAGGTCACTATGAGTTAGAATTGACTCTACGGCAATGGGTTTGGTTTTTTTGGATTTTTTGCTTTAGCTCAATTCAGTTCAAAAAATATTATTTGCTTAATAATATTGTATTACCTTAATAACTTCTGACATTATCCACCCACAGGGATGGATTCTTCACACACATAGTATGTTCCTCATATTCAATCCTCATTAGTAAATTTTATCATCCTTAATAAACATAGGCGGAAACGAACTCAATAGGGTTTGAAAAAAACATCCGTGTCTCATAGTTGGTCTGTGACAGAGCCACACCGTACATTCAGTTCTCACTCCAAAGCTCTTTTCACTGTTCACAGCCAATATGGCTTAAACACTACCAAAGAGCTGAGAGACATTAGCTCTGGATTCAGAACTACCAGTACTTTGCTACGTAACTATAAGCAAGTCATTTAGAGTTTCTGCTTCTCAACTTCACATCTACAAAAAAGGGGGAATAATAATATCTTTCTCTACCTCACAGGGTTTTGAGGAACAAATAAACATATCAAAGAACTTTAAGAAACAAAAGCTTCTTTTTTTATTGTACTTTAGATGAAGATTTTAGAATAAATAGCTTCTCATTAAACCGTCAGTACACATATTGTTTTATGACATAGGTTAATAATCCCACGACATGTCAACACTCTCCCTTCTCGACCCTAGAGGACTTTTTTTTTTTTTTTTTTTTTGGGTGAAAATATACATAGCCAAATTTACACCATTTCCAAAGTTTCTACATGTACAATTCAGTGACATCGATTACATTCTCGCACTTGTGCTGCTATTCTCACTATCCTTTTCCAAATTATTCCATCACCATTATCTTCAACTCACTGCCCCCTAGGCTTCCCATCAAATCTTTTGAGTTGCCATTGTCAATTTGATCTCATATAGTTTTTATTTTTTTGTACCTTAGATGAAGGTTTGCAGAACAAATAGTTTCTCATTAAACAGTCAGCACGCATACTGCCCTATGACAATGGTTAACAACCCGATGACATGTCAACACTGTATCTTCTCAACCTTGGGTTACCTATCACCAGCTTTCTTGTCCCCTCCTGCCTGCTAGTCCTTCTCCCTGGACTGCTGTGCTTCATTAGTCCCGAAGAAATAAAAACTTTTAAACACCATATAAGAATACAACATATTGTTTGCTTCCTCGTATTTTCTCTTCTACTAAAAAATCAATTTAAATTCTTTACAACATTTGGCATCTTCCTAAACATATTTCTGTGTGAGAAACAAATAGACTGAGTGAGCTACTATCTCCTTGAGTTCAGTTGTTCTGTATAACATACATAATTCTAACTTTCCTTAATTCCATCTCTGAGTGTAACCATGGATTAATTTCATGTCAAACATTTACTACATAATCCTCTGTGTGTAATCCAATTCCCCCTCTACGTCATCTCCTGCTGTCTTAGTGATGTTATCATGTCCACAATAATTCCTAAAGTTTCAAATACCAAGTAGAACTGGGTTAGAGACACTCCAGTTTAGGGACTAATCCTGGATGGGATGAAGAAAGAGTAAAGCAGGTAAAAGCAGGATGGAGCTCTGTGGAGGCTAGAGAATGAAGACTGACCCATTACCGCTTATAAAAACAAAGTTTAAGCTCAAAGACCAACAATTAGAAAAAGAATCAAGGAGATTTGGTGAAGGCAAAATCAGAATCTAAATAGGCAAAATCCAGGCCAGAGGCTTAAAGTGGACACAAATACTGGGGGACAGGTGATCAGGGATGGGTAATAAATGAGTTTGGGGCTGAAAGGATTAGAATTAAAGACAGCAGAGACATAAAATGACACTCATGAAGAGTGTGCTTCTTAACTCAAGTAGATACATGAGACTAAATGGGCAGCTCCTATCCGGAGCCAAGATGAGAAGGCAGAGAGGGTCAGGAGCTGGTTGAACGGACACAGGAAATCTGGGGTGGAAAGGAAGAGTGTGCTGTCACAGTATAGGGAGAGCAACCAGGGTCACATAACAATGTGTGTATAAATTTTTGTATGAGAAACTAACTTGAATTGTAAACTTTCACTTAAAGCACACAAAAAATAATAAAGACAGCAGGGGGCTCTTCCCTTCCAGAACAATTGAGTCCCCGAAAGCCACTGGGGAGTTGGGGAGAGGGGCACAGCAAAATAGGCATCTACAGATGAGGGGTCTGAAGACAGAGATGTCAGAGCCCACGTGGGGTAAGGAGGGCAACCATGTACTTTGGGGCAGGTGAGATGGAGAGGAGGGGGGTGACAAGCTGGTATGGGAAGGCCAGAGGGGCAGGGGAAGTAGGGGCATAGGGAATCAGAGCCAGAGCAGAGTGAAAAGGACATCCACACAGCAAGGCAACCAAGTGTAGTATGTCAGAGCCCAATCAGAGGAAGGAGGGAATCCATGGGGAAACTGGCTGATGTTGGAAGCAGAAGGGCATTCCAGGGTGGGGAGTTAGAGCCTAAGTAGGATGAGGACGGTATCCGCATTTGTCTGTGGGAGTGGTAGAGGGGGTAAAATGAGGAGTCACAGCCCAAGCAGGGAGAAGAGGGCATCCATGTGAAGAAAAGGCAGCAACTGAGATAAAAGATTGGTTATATATAAGAAAGTTGATTAAATAAGTAAACATACAAAGGATAATAGAACCCAGGTTTCTCATTGTTGGAGAAAATTAGAACAAATCCTGTGGTGTTAGACTGAGATTGAAAGTATCAGTGTGATGACAGTTCTGACAGGGATCACGGTAGAGAGCTCCAGACAGAGCAGGAGAAAAATGTAGAACAAAATTCAAATTCACAAAAAAGACCAGACTTACTGGTCTGACAGAAACTGAATGAACTCCTAAGACTATGCCCCACCCCAGACACCCTGCTAACTCAAACTGAAGCCACTCCTGAAGTACACCTTTCAGCCAAAGATTAGACAGTCCTATAAAACAAACAATAACACACGCCAAATAGTTCAATCAAGTATAGAAGACCAAATGGGCAATGCCTGCCCAAAAGCAAAGACAGGCAGGAAAGAACAGGAAACCTGGAGGAATGAACACAGGGAACCCAGGGTATAAAGGGAAAGCGGGAAAGTGCTGACACATTATGGGGACTGCAACCAATGTTACAAAACAATCTGTGCACAAATTTTTGAATCAGAAACTAATCTGTGCTGTAAACTTTGAACTAAAATGCAGTAACATTAAAAAAGAAAATAATGTGAACTCCTACTTTTAATATATATAAATAGATACAGAAATAAATATAGCTATAAATGAGTGTGTGTATACATACACCAAACACCAAAACCAAACTCAATGCTGTTGAGTCAATTCCAACTCACTGCAACCCTACAGGACAGAGAAGAACTGCCCCAGAGGGTTTACAAGGCTCTAATCTTTAGGGAAGCAGACTGCCACATCTTTCTCCCATGGTGTACATACATATACATATATCCATTCCTTAGCTCTGTTCATTGAGAGGGCCTGGGATCAATGACACCCCAATATCAATGAGCAGATCTATCACCTAGATCTTTCTTTATAAATGCTGTTCTCCACTAAAAGCAACCAGGGATCCTTGGAGAAATACCTAATTCCAGGAATGAAGTATGGAAAATATAAGGTGAGCCTGAAATATCTTGTTGGACCAGAAAGCAAGGAAGTGGTGAAAGAATGATGGGCAAGTCTAAAGGACACAAAAGCCACCTTAAAGGAGCTTTTACTTTAAGCAATTAACAATTTGAGCATCAGTAATAATAGCAATGGATTATAACTCACTGATTAATATAGATAACTAAATCTCTATAAATAAAAATAAACAAATTAACTGAAAATCTGATGAGAAATTAGATTAACTGTATTAATTACAATGGGGAAAAGAGTAACTTTATGGTGGAGAAGTCTGGCAGACACCACCCTAATGAAGTGATCAAAGGGAATATCATCAGTAATAGGACAACCACCAGGTAAGATACAATGAAAAGATTGTAGTATCATTTTTATGATATTTCTGCCAAAGATGCATGATCTGAATGTAATCATAAGAGAAACCCAAACTGAGGCACATTCTATTAAATAATAAGCTCTATTTTTCAAAAAAGTCATTGTCCTGAAAGGCAGAGAAAGACTCAGCAACTGTTCCAGAAGGAGACTAGAAACATAACTAAATGAAACATGTGATTCTGAACTGGATCCTTTGGCTATAAAGGGCATCACTGGACAACTGATAAAACAAGAATGAGGTCTAGCAATTGTTGTTGCTGTTGTTGCGTGCCATCAAGTCAATTCCAACTCATAGCGACCCTACAGGACAGAGTAGAACTGCCCCACAGAGTTTCCAAGAAGCAAATGGTGGATCTGAACTACTGGGCTTTTGGTTAGCAGCCTAAGCTCTTAACCACTTCGCCACCAGGGCTCTGTGCTCTAACAATTAGGTGGTAATAATATACTAATGCTAATTTCCTAAGTTTTAAAGTTATATTTTGATTGTGTAGAAGAATGTCCCTGTTTGTAAGTAATATAGGCTAAAGTATTTGGGGAAAATGGAGCATCAAGTCAACAACTGATTAAGGATAAAAAAAAAAAAAAGTTCTTTGTATTCTACTTCCAACTTTTCAGTAAGTTTTGTGATTGTTCCTAAATTAAAAAGAAAGAAGACAGAAAAGAAACATACAAAGGTGCCCCCACTGAGGGGGAAAAAAAAAAAAGACAGCAGGAGTTCTATCTGCCCAGGGGTTCAGAAATCAAGATGGGGAGCAAGAGGATAGGGCTGTCTGAAACACAGTCTTCCTTCTACATATATGGCACTTCATAAGTGGAACAGAAAGGTGCTCCTGATAGTAAATTTGGCTGGCTAATTAAAAGCAATCCCTTTTTCAATTCATATACAGCACACTCTATGCCAACTCTGAATGGCAATTCAACAGAATGCGGAAATTATTGAACAATACCATTAATAACACACACAAGTAAAGTTTTCCTGAAGATTATTCAAAAGCAGCTGTAGCCATACACTGACAGGAGAGTGCCATAAATTTAAGCCAGATTCAGGAGAGGACATGGAATGAGGGACATCATTGCTGATGTCAGACAGATCTTGGTTGAAAACACAAAATACCAGAAAGATGTTTCCCTGTGTTTTATTGACTATGCAAAGGCATTCGACTGTGTGGGTCATAAAAAATTACAGATAACACTGCAAAGAATGGGAATTCCAGAACACTTAATGAGGAACCTGCACACAGATCAAGAGGCAGTCGTTCAAACAGAACAAGGGAAACTACATGGTTTAAAGTCAGAAAAGCTGTGATTCAGGGTTGCATCTTTTCACCATACTTATTCGATCAGTACGCTGAGCAAATAATCCAAGAAGCTGGACTATATAAAGAATAACGCAACATCAGGATTGGAGGAAGACTCATAAACAACTTGTAATACACAGATGACACAACCTTGCTTGCTAAAAGTGAAGAGGACTTGAAGCACCTACTGATGAAGATCAAAGACTACAGCCTTCAGAATGGATTACACCTCATCATAAAGCAAACAAAAATCCTCACAACTGGACCAATAAGCAACATCATGATAAACAGAGAAAAGACTGACGTTGTCAAAGATTTCATTTTACTTGGATTCACAATCAATGCCCATGGAAGCAGCAGTCAAGAAATCAAACAACGTATTGCACTGAGCAAATCTGCTGCAAAAGACCTGTCTAAAGTGTTAAAAAGCAAAGATGTCACTCTGAGGACTAAGGTGCGCCTGACCCAAGCCATGGTATTTTCAACTGCCTCATACACATGTGAAAGCTGGACAATGAATAAGAAAGACCGAAGAACTCACACCTTTGAACTACGGTGTTGGTGAAGAATATTGAATATGCCATGGACTTCCAGAGAACGAACAAATATGTTTTGGAATAAGTACAGCCAGAACGCTTCTTAGAAGCAAGAATGGCGAGACGTCGTCTCACATTCTTTGGATGTGTTATCAGAAGGGATCAGTCCCTGGAGAAGGACATCATGCTTGGTAAACTATAAGGTCAGCGAAAAAAAAGGAGACCCTCAAGGAGATGGACTGACACAGTGGCTGCAACAATAGGCTCAAGCATAACGACTGTTAGAATAGTCTAGGACGGAACAGTGTTTTGTTTTGTTTTGTTACACATGGGGTCGCTATGAGTCAGAACCAACTTAACAGCTCCTAACAATGACAACATGCCAACTCTTCTCAGTTCATTACTAATAATAATCACCTTTGTTCAAGTCCCTCTTTTCATACCCAAGGAGAAAAGCTATGATAAGCTTTCCATTAATCTTCCCCGTTTTATTCACATTTGCACTGTTACTTTTACCTCTTCAGATGAAACTATTTCTCAATCCTGAGAAATATTGAGACATACATATACATTTAATAACAGAACAAGAAAGTATGCCTGTCTTCTCTAGGAAATAAGCAGGTATGATATTATGCTCTGAAATCTTCTAAATGTCAAGGAACTAGTCTCCCCTTTCCACTTCTCCTTTTTTAAAGCCTAATCATATGTACATTCTTACTTTTTACCTTTTCCCATTCATTAATTTCAACACTAAATGAGAGCTAACACTTTTTTCTTAAGTACTTTTACATATATCAAAAATACACATACCTCATCTACGAAGTTAATAGCATCAAACCAGTCTTGAAGAGCTTCAAGGCAGTATCTAACAACATTTCGGGTATATTCTTGAGTTTCCTAGAATAATAAGTTATATAAATTTTGTAATTTATACACATATATATTTTCAACTTCAGATTATATGTAATACATAAGAATAAAGTATATACATTGTGTGTGTGTATATATATATTATATAATGGTAAAATACATAAACTTTCAAGATTACTTCTGTATTTGCCATTTCAAAAAATCTTCCCTTCACAGAATAATTGTAACAATCTGTGACAATCTGTGACAATTGTGATACTTAACACATATGCTACCTTTTATATAATAAGTTCCTGAAAATTGGTGAAAGCTGAAATAGATTTATGAGCTGTAAGTCAGGTTCCATTTCAAGAGACCTCAAAAATATTATAAATTCCCTAACTGTGGCTCATGCAAACCTCTTGGTCAGCAGCAAAAACCTTCATAGGTGCATAAATGTGGTCACCAGGCAGCTATTAGCTAAAGCTGGTCCTCATATTTCACTTTCAGCTGGTCTTCAACTTATCCCTCTAATTCACCTCAGAGGATGAAACAGATGGTTACAAAGCCCTTAATCCTTAAACTTTCAGCCAAGGCTCATTAGGCTGCTAGAGAGGAGGGGAAAAAAAGGATTCCTCTATTGCAGTATAATCCATATTCAGCAAAGGGCCACCACCAAAAATATAAAAATAAAACACGTGCCAATGAGGCTTCCCATCTGACTGACTGTCCTCACCCCCCCCCCGCCCCGCCCCAATCTCTGCCCATAACTCCGAGAGGAGAGTAGATGGGTGAAACAGTAAGGCAACGGTTTGGGCAAAGAGGCTGGGCTGTCCTACGGGGAGGTCCATCAGAATCAGCAGCTCTAAGTGAGTGAGAAAACGCCTTGCTCCCCTGACATCTGAGCTCCTTGTTACAGTACTTACAGAGAGGCAGGGAGAAGATGGAGAAACCAACGCAGCCCTGAGGCAGGGGCTAGTGGCAAGCAGAACACGCAATACAGGAAATTAAAAAGATTAGAGAAGAGCATAATGACAAATTTAACAGGCTGCAAGAATCCATAGAGAGACAGCAATCAGAAATCC
>NW_004443973.1:14427353-14429193 GCF_000243295.1 Trichechus manatus latirostris
CAAAGGAAACTAACAATATACAAGTCAAAATAAAAAACTAGAAAAATATAAAGACTCAGCAAACACAAAATCAACAACAATGAAAAAGATGAAAAGACAATACATAAAGAAAAATGACTCAGCACAGGAAATTAAGTGGAACAAAGAAACTGTCAACAACACAAAAAAGACATCAAAATGACAGCACTAAACTCGTACCTATCAATAATTACGCTGAACGTAAATGGACTAAATGCACCAATAAAGAGATAGGGAGTGGCAGATTGGATAAAAAAACATCATCCATCTATATCCTGCCTACAAGTGACACACCTTAAAGACACAAACAAACTAAAACTCAAACGATGGAAAAAAATATATCAAGCAAACAACACTCAAAAAAGAGCAAAAGTGGCAATACTACTCTCTGACAAAACAGACTCTAAAGTAAAATCCACCACAAAGGATAAGGAAGGACACTATACAATGATTAAAGGGTCAATACACCAGGAGAACTTAACTATAATAAATATTTACGCACCCAACGACAGGGCTCCAAAATACATAAACAAACTCTAACAGCACTGAAAAGAGAGACAGATAGCTCCACTATAGTAGTAGGAGACTTCAACACACCACTTTCAGTGAAGGACAGACCATCCAGAAAGAAGCTCAACAAAGGCACGGAAGAGCTAAATGCTACATTCAACCAACCTGATCTCATACACGTATACCGAACACTCCACCCAACAGCAGCCAAGTACACTTTCTTTTCCAGTGCACATGGAACATTCTCCAGAAGAGACCACATATTAGGCCATAAAGCAAGCCTTAACAAAATCCAAAGCATCTTTTCTGACCATAAAGCCCTTAAAGTAGAAATCAACAACAGAAAAAGAAAGGAAAAAAAATTAAACACATGGAAACAGAACAACACCTTGCTCAAAAACTACTGGGTTACAGAAGAAATCAAGGATGGAATAAAGAAATTCATAGAATCAAATGAGAATGAAAACACATCCTGCCAGAACCTTAGGGACACAGCAAAAGCAGTGCTCAGAGGTCACTTTACAACAATAAATGCACGCATCCAAAAAGAAGAAAGGGCCATAATCAAAACGTTAACCCTACAAATGGAACAAGTAGAAACAAAGCAGCAAAAGAAGCCCTCAGGCCCCAGAAGAAAAGAAATAATAAGAATCAGAGTAGAATTAAACAGAATAGAGAACAGAAAAACAACTGAAAGAGTTAACAAGACCAAAAGCTGTTTCTTTGAAGAGATCAATAAAATTGATAAACCACTGGCCAAACTGACAAAAGAAAAACAAGAGAGGAAGCAAATATCCCGTATAAGAAATGAGATGGGTGATCTCACAACAGACCCAACTGAAATTAAAAGGATCATAACAGAATACTATGAAAAACTGTACTCTAACAAAGTTGAAAACCTAGACAAAATGGACAAATTTCAAGAAACTCACTACCTACCAAAACTAACACAGAGGTAGAACAACTAAATAAACCCATAACAAAAGAAGAGATTGAAATGGTAAGTAAAACAACTCCCAACAACAACAACAAAAAAAGCCCTGGCCCGGATGGCTTCACTGGAGAATTCTACCAAACTTTCAGAGAAAAAAATAATTCACCATGATCCATGGGATTTCTACCAGGTATGCAGGGATGGTTCAACATTAGAAAAAGAATCAATGTAGTCCATTCACATAAATAAAACAAAAGACAAGAACCACATGATCTTATCAATCAATGCAGAAAAGGCATTTGACAAAGTCCAACACCCATTCATGATAAAAACTCTCAATAAAACAGGAATAGAAGGGAATTTTCTCAATATAATTAA
>NW_004443973.1:14431526-14481554 GCF_000243295.1 Trichechus manatus latirostris
ACAGGGAACACAACAGAGAGTCCCTGATGGAGCAGGAGAAAGGTGGGGTGCAGAACTCAAATTCTAGTAAGAAGACCAGACTTAATGGTCTGACTAAGGAACTGAGGAACTCCAGAAAGCATGGCCCCTGGATTCTCTATCTGCCCAGAACTAAAACAATTACCGAGGCCAACTCTTCAGTCAGGGATTGTACTGGACTGTGGGACATAAAGTGATACTCGTGAGGAGTGTGCCTCTTAGCTCAAGTAGATACAAGAGACTAAATAGGCAGCTTTTGTCTGGAGGTGAGATGGGAAGGCAGAGAGGGCTAGGAGCTGGTTGAATGGCGATGGGGAATCAGGGGTGGAAAGAAGGAGTGTGCTGTCACTGTATGGGGAGAGCAATTGGGTCACATTACAATGTATGCATAAATTTTTGTACGGGAGACTAACTTGAAATGTAAACTTCATTTAAACTACAACAATAAAAAAGTTAAAATAAAAACATAATAATAAAAATAAAAAAGAAGTTCAAATAGTTTTAAATGACTTGACCAAGTCACCCAAGAAAAGGGAGAATCAAGACTAGAACCTAGGTCTTCAAAATCTTTCCACTGTAAAATCTTGTCACACATGCTCACTGGTACAGCCTAACAGGCTGGACATAATGGAGTGCATATAACAACATCTTAGTTAAGTCATCAGTTTAGTAGTATCAAGGGATTCCGTTTTTCTGGATTGCGCAAGGTTTCCAGAGATCCATCAAACCAAGGCTTTATAATGCAAAAATAAAATGCATATTTGTATAGAAACCTATTGCCATCAAGTCGATTCTGACTCATAGCGACCCTATGGTACAGAGTAGAACTGCCCCATAGGGTTTCCAAGACTGTAAATATTTACAGAAGCTGACTGCCACATCTTTCTCCCATGGAGCAGCTGGTGGGTTCGAACCACTGACCTTTCAGTTAGCAGCTGAGTGCTTAACCACTGTACCACTACAGCAAGACATAAATACATGCAATTACATGTGAGCATTTTCTTATCTAATTAAAAGTATTTATGTTGTTGCTACGCTCCCCTTGGGATCTTTTCATAAATAAATGGAAATTTAGTGAAATTTGTACTAATTTCGCACTTGGAATCTCAAGTGTAAACTTTATTGAGGTTTATCATCACCCCTTGAAAGGTAAGAAGCATTAAGCAACTGATAATGGGTAAAATGAAACAATAAAGATGAATGTGGAAACTTAAAAAGTTCCAAAGACTATGTGTAATAGGGGCAGGGTGGAAAGATCTGATAACATAAATGAATTCCAACCTGACTAAAAATAATAATGACTGTCTCAGGCCAGCTTTCACAGAGCTAAAATCAATTTGAAACAAGATTAAACATTACACATTATTATACATGTAAATAAATCAATGTTTTCACAAAAATTTTTCTTAAAAGTAATTATTTTAGAAGTAAACACAGAAGTTAACAAAAATCTGTTCAACATACCCTAACTTTACAATGTGATAAAAGCCCCCACATTGGCTGTGCACAGGCCTCAAGTTCAGCAGCGAAGGCAGCATAGTAGGTCTGAGACTCAAATTCCACATGCTCATTTAGCTCTCGCTTGTTTAAGTTCATACCTTGCAAAAATTAAAGCAGACATAAACCTTGGCTAAATGGAGGCAAATATTCTGACTAAAAATCTAGTAAAATACCTTCCAGCACCAAACACATTTTAATTAATGCACACAAATGGCATAATTAATATATACAGAAATAAGTAAATAATTAAAAATGAAATAGTCTAACCCTCTGAGAATTCTTTAAAAACTAGGTTTTCTTAGAAACACTTATGAATTGTCTCTAACTTATATAACATAATTAAATTTTTCAAGTAAGAAAATTAAAACAATTTTAACTGATAAGAGTTGAAATTTTTATGAAAGTGTTATGAATCCTTCTTTGAGAGTAGACATTTCCAGATGAATAGTTTAAAATGCTAAAAAAATTACTGTTGTTTCCTTTTTAATAATGTAACATTTTTCCTATCTAGTATGTTTTCATAAAGACATTATTAAAGTACTTAAAAATACCAGTTAATTAAAATGAGACAGTGAGTATGTAACCTGAATGATGTGCTATTATTATATTTTAATTAGTATTTAATAGTTTAGTATTATGCATTTTGTAAACCAAAAGAATTAATATAAAATTAAAATTCATACCTTGAAAGAAAGACACAAAGTTCATCCATGTAACTAACAAACCATGGTCCTCCAGAAATCTCTTAGCCACACTTTGATGAGAAAGAATATTAATAAAATCACTAACAAGAGGCCAGTAAGTGTTATTCTTCAGTAATGCTTCTCCACAGTTCACTACCACATGTAAACTATTTTCTTCATCTAAAAAAGACACACATGTCCCAAAAATAAATAAGATTATTTTTAAAAACTTCACCAATGCTACAGAACAGTGTAGACTTTAGAATCAGAGACATCTAAGTTCAATCCCCAATTTAAGGGCTATATGGCCATAGGCATGTTACTTTAGACTCTCTAAATCTACTTCCTCAGCTGTGAAATGGAAAAAAAACAAAACAAAACCACACACACAAAAATCTGAAAGGAATTAAATGAGATAACATTAACATAAAGCACTTAGCATATCATTACTTATGACTACATGTCCAACATGTTACAAGATAAAAACTGAGCTAGCTATATGTTTACAAAACCTTATTATTTTCTTGAAACTAAAGACATAACACAGTAGTTGCAGTTCCAATCAACAGAATATTCTTATCCCTAGGTTAATCCCATTTTATCTTATCAATCAAATATAGTGATACATATTTAATTACTTTCTTCTATTCAGAGAATATGTGGATATAATTTTTTAGCAAACATGGTATTTCAAAGATGAAAGAACAAAAACAGACACAAACTTCTTAAGTCTTAAAAAAATACTGAAAGTTTAAAAATATTGTTGGGGGGTTGTATTGGGCTTGTAAAAATCTTTACTGATAAAAAGTATTATCCTATATACATTAGCTCTCTTAACCTTTTTCAACTTAAGTGATTCACTGGACTAACAAACCCTTCACTCCCACTGTAAAATGTACTAATACCCATAACACACAGAATGTTTGAAGCTAGTAGTCTGTTCTCTACCACTCAAGCTGAGGACTTATATGGTTACCCAGAGTCAGTTTTTGTTTTTCTTCATGCCAATTGTTCTTTTTACTGTAATCATAAAATTTAAATTAGAAGTATATAAACTGATGAAATATGAATGCATAGAGTTATAAAAGCTGGATGGAATGCTTTTGAAAGACAATAAAAGTGTCTTGAAAAAATCTTGGAGAAGAAAAATGTAAAAGCCTAGAAATATTTTACACTCAGAATTGCTTCACAAAGACCTTTGTTCTCACTCTAAAGAAACTGAAACTACAATTCATAGATGACGCTTTACAGGTGTGGTATATACAACAAAGAGAAGAGAGAACTCCAGTCAAGGAAACCATACTCTTAAAAATGTTCTACCCAAAATTCAGACTGGAGAATGAACACGCAGTTCTGTGTTTTAAGTTAAAATAAAATGTTTAAGGTACTCGTGTCACTTTTTTAATGACTACCCATTTTAACCAACTTTTTCAACTAACCACCTATCTGTCAAACTCATCAGTGAGGAGGGACTCTACTGTACTTCTTAATTTCAATACATTAAATTTAGATAATTTAGGTTTCAGTCCAGGGAATTATTTTACCCAGCTCCTCACTGAACAATATATAAGAATGGGACTCACTGTAGATAAGTATGGTCTCTTTCAGTGCAATGGGATTGGAGAGGATAAAACAATGAGGGAGTAGGGGTAAGATGGGGGGGGGTGGCGATCTTTTAAAACTATCCACACCTGAGATTCTGAAAAGCAATTACCACCATTATGAACTGGTAAGCCACTAATAACTGACTGAACAGCTTAGAGATGTTGGAGTCATAGAAAAAAAAAAATGTTGAGAATCATTGTTTTAGTTAATTGAAACCAGAGGATGAACTAGCAGAATATAATTAAATTTACTATTTTCCTAACACGGCTTTAAATACGACCGTTCCTGTGAAAAATGCCTTGGAACCTTTAATAAAATAAAACGATTAGGACTTCTATTTTTACCCAAATTGTACATTCTTCACTACAGATTTAGAGAACAATGATTCAGTGTTAAATGAGATTCACTCATCAACAAATATTTATCAACCACCAACTGAGGGCCAGTATTTCATTAAACTCTGAGAATAGAGTGGTAAATAAATCAAGATTTATATGGTCTCTCTCTCCACTAAGATTAACATCTAAAAAGACAAAGTGTGATAAGGTCTCCAACAGGAAAAGTACAAGCAGCCATAAAAACAAATAAGCTAGTCTAGAGTTCAGGAAAACATTTTCTTGAGGAAGTGATATCTAAACTGAAATCTACAGAATGAAGTAGGGATTAGGATTAGTCAAGTAAACTAGGGGGGAGGGGGCAAATGGTGTTCTAGGCAGAGGGAGCAGTAAATAACCGAAGGACAGAACCACTGGGACAAAGAATGCACAGGATGGGTGGTAGAGATTAGGCTAAAGAGCCTTATACCAGCTTAAGGAGTTTGGAGTTCATGTGAAGAGAATGTCCAGAGTCACTCATTTAATCCTAGGTGTGACAGGAAAAGAGTCCCTGAGTGGCACACAGAGTTTGTACTAGACTAGTAGCTGAAAGCTTGGCAGTTCAAACCACCCACCCAGCAGTACCTCCAAAGAAAGGCCTGGCAATTGCTTCCATAAAGATTACAGCCAAAAAAACCCTATGGAGCTCAGTTCTACTCTGTAACACATGGGGCCGCCATGAGTTAGAACTGACTCAATGGCAATGATTTGGGGGTTTTTTTACCAGGAAGGGGAGGGAAGAAGGGTGAGTTAGTGCTTAAGGGGCACTGAATTTCTGCTAAGGCTGATGAAAAACTTTGTCAGTGGATACTGCTGATAGTTGCATAACATGGTGAATGTGATTAATGTCACTGAATTGTACACCTAAAAGTGGTTGAAATGGCAAATGTTTCATTATATAAATTTTACCACAATTAAAAAAAAGGTTAAAATGGCAAATATTTTGTCATGTTTTACCACAATAATTTTTTTTTTTTTTACTTCAGTAAAGCTCGCTGTAGAAAAAATGGGAGGGAGACTCATACACATCTTTCTCCCCAAACATTCTTCCTTGAAGACCAAATACAGACCACATATAATAAGCACAGCTAAACCACTTAGTCAAAAGAATAGACTCCAGGTTCTTTTCAAAAGAGTAGACACTTCTAAATAAAAATATCCAGTTTATAAATTAACAAACAACACTATTGCTGAGAAAAGTCTTTCTCTAAATATATAGTTCTACAGGAGAATATCACTAACAAGGCTGAATGATGAGATATACTATTTCAAGAGAAAAAGAAAAAGTAATATATTTACAGCTTTATCTCTGAGGGGAAAAAAGATCATCTTACACAAAAATAGAAAAACTATAATACAAGAAGAGGCCTTTAACTTTTCCTTTAAAAAAGTAAAAAGGTATATTGCTTAATGTAGATAATGCATTATGCTTCCACCATACCTACGATGGGGAGGCAGAGTCGCATAACAGGTAAGAGGATAGGCTTTGAAGTCAGGCACCCAGCCTTACCACTTACACTTATAAGACCAAAGACCATTGATTTCAACTTCCTAAGCCACAGTTGCCTCACTTATAAAATAGAGATAACAACATCTACTTCACAGGATTATTAAAGGTTAAATGAGATAATGCATATAAAGTACTAAGAAAAAAGTCTGGCACATAATGAGCGCTCAAAAGATGGCAGCTACACCAAAAGAGTAAAAAGACAACCTACAGACTGGGAAAAAATTTTTTGGCTACAACATATCTGACAAGGTCTAATCTCTAAAATATACAGAATACTTCAATACCTCTACAACAAAAAGACAAATAATCCAATTTAAAAATGGGCAAAGGATATGAACAGACACTTCACAAAAGAAGACATTCAGGTAGCTAACAGACACACGAGGAAATGCTTGCCATCATTAACCATTAGAGAAATGCAAATGTAAACTACAATGAGATACCATCTTACTTCGACATTACTGGCACTAATCAAAAAATCAGGAAATAACAAATGTTGGAGAGGTTGTGGGGAGATTGGAACTCTTTGCACTGCTGATGGAATGTAAAATGGTATAGCAACCACTATGGAAAATGATATGGTGCCTCCTTAAAAAGCTATGGAAACCCTGGTGGCACAGTGGTTAAGAGCTACAGCTGCTAACCAAAAGGTTGGCAGTTTGAATCCACGAGGCACTCCTTGGAAACCCTATGGGGCAGTTCTACTCTGTCCTATAAGGTCACTATGAATCGGAATCGACTCAACAGCAATGGGTTTGGTTTTTTGGTTTAAAAAGCTATCAACAGAAGTACCATATGATCCAGCAATCCCACTCCTAGGACTATATCCTAGAGACATAGAGCTGAGACACGAATAAACATATGCACACCCAGGTTCACTGCAGCATTATTTGTAATAGCAAAAGATGGAAACAACCTATATGCCCATCAACAGATGAATAGATAAACAAATTACGGTACATACACAATGGAATACTATGCAATGATAAAGAACAATGATGACGCTGTGAAACATCTGACAACATGGATGAATATGGAAGGTGTTACACTGAGTGAAATAAATCAATAACAAAAGGACAGTTACTGTATGAGACAAAAAAAAACAACACAAAAAACCCTTTGCCGTCGAGGCAATTCCGACTCACAGCAACCCTATAGGACAGAGTAGAACTGCCCCATAGGGTTTCCAAGGAGCAGCTGATGGATTCGAAAGGCCAACCTCTTAGTCAGCAGTCGAGCTCTTAACCACTGCTCTTAACCACTGCACCACCAGGGCTCCTGTATGAGACCACTATTATAAAAACTCAAGAAAAGGTTCACACAGAAAAAACAATCTTTGATGGTTACGAGGGGGGAGGGGAAGGAGGGGAAATCACTAACTAAATAGTAGACAAGGGTGACTTTGGTAAAGGGAGAGACAACACACAATATAGGGAAGTCAGCACAACCTGACCAAGGCAAAGTCATAGAAGTTTCCTGGATACATGTAAACACCTTGAGGGACTGAATTACTGGGGCTGAGGGCTGGGAACCATGGTCTTAGGGGATATCTAGGTCAATTGGTATAAGAGAGTTCATAAAGAAAATGTTCTACATCATACTTTGGTGAATAGCATCTGGGAGTCTTAAAGTTTGCAAGCAGCCATCTAAAATACATCTATTGGTCCCATCATGTTCAGAGCAAAGGAGACTGAAGAAAACCAAAGACACAAGGAAAATACTACTCCAAAGCACTAATGAACCACAGCCTCTACCAGCATGAGCCCAGAAGAACTAGATGATACCTGGCTACCATCATCAACTGCTCTGACAGGGATCACAATAGAGGGTCCTAGACAGAGTGGGAGAAAAATGTAGAACAAATTCAAATTCACAAAAAAAGAACAGATTTACCAAGAGATAGAAGGGCCACATAAACCAGCCTGAGACCAGAAGAACTAGATGGTGCCTGGCTACCACCAATGACAGCCTGACAGGGAATACAACAGAGTCCCTGACAGAGCAGGAGAAAAGTGGGGTGCAGAACTCAAATTCTAGTAAAAAGACCAAATTTAAGTCTGACTAAGACTGGAGGGACCAGAGGACACGGCCCCCAGACTCTCTGTTAGCCCAGAACTGAAACCATTCCTGAAGCCAACTATTCAGACATAGATTAGACTGGACTATAAGATATAAAATGATACTCATGAAGACAGTGCTTCTTAGCTCAAGTAGATACATTGACTAAATGGGCAGCTCCTGTCCAGAGGTGAGATGAGAAGGCAGGAAGGGACAGGAGCTGGTTGAATGGACATGGGAAATCCAGGGTGGAAAGGAGGAATGTGCTGTCACATTATAGGGAGAGCAACTAGGGTCACACATAACAATGTGTTCATAAATTTTTGTACAAGAAACTAACTTGAACTGTAAACTTTCACTTAAAGCACATTAAAAAAAAAAAGAATGTTATCGATCCTTATTAAAAAAAAAAAAGACCACACTTACTGGTCTGACAGAAACTGGAGGAACTACCAAGACTACTGCCCCTGGACACCCTACTAACTCAGAACTGAAGTCACTCCCAAAGTACACATTTTAGCCAAAGATGAGACAGGCCTATAAAACAAACTAAAACATGTGAGGAACATGCTTCTTAGTTCAATCAAGCATACGAGACAAAATGGGCAACATCTGCCCAAAAGCAAAGCCGAGAAGGCAGGAAGAGACAGGAAAACTGGATGAAAGGACACAGGGAACCTGGGGTGTAAAGGGAAAGGGGAAGAGTGCTGACACATTGCAGGGATTGCAACCAATGTCACAAAACAATTTGTACATAAATTTTTGAATGAGAAACTAATTTGCACTGTAAACTTTCACCTAAAGCACAATCAAGTTAAAAAAAAAAAAAAAGATGGTAGCTATCATAATTAGCTATTGTTGTATAAAAGGCATTTGCTCTGCAGAGAATATATATCAATTTTCAGGATACGGTGTCATATTTGAGAAGAGACAGATTATCCATATAAAGAGAAAGTAGGAGCTGATATGGACAAGGAGGCAACAGTAGAACAAGGCAAGGCTCAACTATTGGATTTTTCTTCCACAGAAAATAAAAAGTTGCTAATATTTCATTTGAAGTATCATTTGTTGTTTTAAAGTTTAGCCCCAGACGCCAACAAGTGAGGACATAGTCTCTATAATATGGGCTTGGCTGTGTCCTGATTAAGAACAAAAGTTCTGACATCAGGAGACATGAAGTCTTTCCTGGCTCTGGCATTTACTAGCTGTATAATCTCGAGCAAAATGACTTAACTTCTCTAAACCTCAACTTATTCATCTTTAAAGTGGGGATAATAATAATACCAACCTGAGAGAGTTGTTGAGAAGCTTATTGAGACAATATATGCAGAATATTTAACACAGTGTCTAGTACATAGCAAATACTCAAATAATACAAATTATTAAAGGGAGATGAAGCTAAAGTAAGAACCACAGAGAAATGAGAATGGGAGGAAGTCCTGAAAATATTACGGCAGGTCGGGTAGTATCAATCACATAGTGGGCACAAACGAAGAAAATTAAAGATCTCAGGAGAACACAGATAACTCAAGATTTATTCCAATTTTTAAATTATAAAATACAAGTATATAAAAATGTCTAAGGCTGACAGTAACTAATTATAAAAAAATAGGAACATTTCTAATAATGAAATGGTTAAATAAATTATGGTATTGTCATATGGTATTAAAACCAGCAATCATTAAAAAACATGTTTTTGACATGTACACTACGGTAACACTTTGGTTAATTAAAAAAATATGTATTTGTATCCATAAATACACTCATACAAATAAAAAAATAAAAATAAAACCCCAAAATGTTAATAGCACTTATCTGTGAATAACAACAACTTTAGGTGATTTTAATATTTCTTTAACCTTTGCTGCAAATTTTCCAAAATTTCTTTAACAAATATGTATTACTTTTTAATATTTAAATTTTTTAAGCATATAAGGAGTTTTTAAGGCTAGTCATACTAAGTGTATTAATAATAAAACTAGTCAAAATAATTCTGAGTTTACCTTGTAGCTCACTTTTAATAAGGCAACTTTCCATCATGTATAATAATACAGTGACCATAATATCCAGCAGCTGACATTCTTCTGTTACCTGTCTGGCTAGCTCCTCATTGCTGAATAACTGAACGCTAATATGCACAATTCTGTTAGACATTGTATCTGATTCATGACTTTTCTTCAGGGTTTTCATAATGAAAGCATAATGCTGCACAAAAGTTTTTGTAAAAGCAACCTGTAAAATTTTTTAAATAGGAGAAAAAGAACACAGTTTAATTTTGAATTGTATAAAATATCTTCCAATACATTCTATTAACATTATAAACCTTAGCTTGTGATGATGTCCAAGGTAATTGAAAACATAATTTCACTGATGACAACATAATTTCTTAAGTCATATTTTCAATTTTGGAGAACATTAGCAAAATTCTTTGATAGTTAAAAAAATTTAATAAGCATTTTAAATTATTAAAATTTTAAAGCAATTACAATACCATGATTTAAGAATATAAATTTTCACTTTGGTCACAAATGTCAATTTACTCATGTCAAAATATATGTCTTTGTTCTGTGCCATCTATTTTAGCAACAAAACCTCGTCTCAACTAAAAGCATCACTGAGGATTTAATATAACTAAACAACGAATCAAATGCTCTTATATTTCCTCTATTTCCTTTCTGTGTAACATTTATATTTCCTCTATTTTTATAGCAGATATAATGACACACAAATCAGTGGTACTGTCTAAGTGTCACTCCTAAAGAGGCTTTATTAAGTATACCATTGAAAGAATTACAGTATGTTTTCATTTCTTCTTATGCACAGAGCTGCGTCACTTTGCCATAACCATATGGTGGTGACAGGTGGGTCCAGACCTTCCAGGACAGGAGACTTCATCTATATATATTTGTATATGAGTCAATAATGTGGCTAAAAGCTACCAACTCCATGCTTTTGAAATGCCTAACCCCACAAACTAAACTCAGTTCCCCCCATTAAACATTCTCATAGCACCTTGTACTTCTCCTTCAGAGGACTTACAACAATTTGTAACTACGTATTTATTTATTTATGCAATTGTGTTTGTAATGTTTATCCCCCAGTATCTTCTTCAGACTAAGTTCCATGTTGAAAGCAACTCTTTGGAATTATGCTCAGTAATGCTGCTTTGCCTCAGAGCCACCATACTGCTTTTTATGCAAATCATGTATAGGCAACAGAGGAAGTTAACGCCTTTCCATAGGGTAATATCAGCCCTCAGATCTATAATATAATAAGCCACAGCTGAAAAAATATATCAAAAAAGAATTAGTAATGAACAGGTAAAGAAACGTGATCACAGTTCAGGGGAAAAAGGACAAAATTTAGATACCTTATACTCTTGATCTGGAAGCATGTTGAGTAAGAAAGTTACCATCTTCTGGGGAAATTCATACTTTATAGTCCAAAACAACAGTTCTTCTAGGAAACTTTTATGTTTCAAAACATCCATTATGGATTGATCTGCATAAAAAAAAGAAAACACATCACCTAATTATTTCCATTTCTTATCTCATTCAAACTTCATTATAACCGGGGTTTGTTTTTCAATAATGCACATATATATTTTGCTGTGTATATTCTCAACAACAACAAAATAAATAAAATTATACATTTAAAAAAAATTCCAAAAAACCAAACCCACTGCCAGTGAGTCGATTCCAACTCATAGCAACCTTATAGGACAGAGTAGAACTGCCTCATAGGGTTTCCAAGGCTGTACTATCTTCAAATAAGCAGAATGCCATAACTTTCTCCTGTGGAGCAGCTGGTGGATTCGAACTGCTGACCCTTCCATTAGCAGCTGAGTACTTTAAGCAAAAAAAAAATTATCCTTCATAAATGAGATACTAATTTCACTAGAGAAAATAATTAATTAATACATTGCTTTCTCTAGTATATAGGGGGTTTACTTTTTCTCTAAGCCAATACTTAAAATATATAAAAGAGTGTTAGATATGCTTACTTGCACTGGACTCAAGATGCCCTTTTCATCCATAAAGAAAAGGGGAAAATGGGTGCCCTTTTTGAGTAAAAGTATTCAAAGAAGGATGACATTAGCTACTGGAAAGCCTATTACTAAGGCCACCTGCCACCCCTTAAGGGCTAAGCTATATCTTGATAATCTCTGCATCTTCGCCACACATAGTTAACAGAAGGGTCTCAAAAAGTGTATGATGAATTAGACACTTTGAATACTCTGATTATCTCTTTCTCTCACTGATTACAGATAGTTTTTTTTTATTTTGGGAAGGGGAAGAAGAGGCTTCTAAAAATGAACTAGGTAATTGTGACTATAAATCTTTGCCAAGATGTCAAATGATCTCAAGCTGCTGTTTCGGATCATCCGCTCTATATAAGGCCAATGAGAGGTTACAGCAAGTGTCAGCAGTGAATGGGCTGACTCCTTGGCTCTACTTAAGCAGCCACTGCATCAATCCATCTCCTTGAGGGTCTTCCTCTTTTTCACTGACACTCTACTTTACTAAGCAGGACGCCCTCCAGGGATTGGTCCCTCCTGATAACATGTCCAAAGTAAGCAAGACGAAGTCTCATTATCCTCGCTTCTAAGGAGCATTCTGGCTGTACTTCTTCCAAGACAGATTTGTTTCTTCTTCTGGTAGTCCATGGTATATTCAATATTCTTCACCAACACCGTAATTCAAATGCATTACTTCTTCTTCAGTCTTCCTTTTTCATTGTCCAGCTTTCATATGCATATGAGGCAACTGAAAATACCATGGCTCAGGTCAGACACACCTTAGTCATCAAAGTGACATCTTTGCTTTTCAGATTTAAAGAGGTCTTTTTTCCAACTCTACTTTGGGGAGGCAGCTCTTCCCCAGTTGTATTTGGAGTGTCTTCTAACCTGAGGGGCTCATCTTCCAGCACTGTATCAGATAATGTTCTGCTGTTATTCATAAGGTTTTCACTAGCTAATTTATTTCAGAAATAGATTACCAGATCCTTCTTCCTAGTCTGTCTTAGTCTGGAAGGTCTGCTGAAACCTGTCCACTATGATGACCCTGCTGGTATTTGAAATACCAGCCGCATAACTTTTAGCATCACAGCAACATGCAGGCCCCCACAGTATGACAAACTGACAGACAGGTGGTGGCAAAAAGCCTGAAGCTACCATAATTACTGTTATACGCAAAGCATTTAAAAGGAAAGATACATTAGTTTTAAATAAATAAAGCAATCATAATGCACCAAAAAATCTGTGGTTTCTACTAAAATGAGAATAGTTGCAATTATGTAGAATTTAACTTTTTCATTTTTAGCCAAATAAAAAACTAGCAATTGCTTCATTATTGCTCTTAAAAATGGTGACATCAGTCTCCCAAGATATTGAGAACACATGACTAGTTATGGAAATGCTGTTAAAAATGCTTCTATTAATTATGTGTGACCACTTACCTTTAAAATCTTGATTAACTGTCATGATTTTTAACGTCAAAACTACCTTAAGCCAATTGTAAAACGAAATTTTTGAAGAATCCATATATGGCATAAATCTATGCCTAAGGCAAAGCTGTTAGACAGCAGAGTCCAGGCTCTAGAACTCACTGGCTGAATAATCCTAGCCATGTTACCTAACCCTCTCTAAGGTATCTTTAAAATTTAGGTTTTAAGGATAGACAATAATGTGCTTATTTAGCACAGTGGCTGGTCTCTTGCCTATCATTACATATTTTATTTTTTCAGCTCAATTTCAAACTATTGATCAAAATTCTTATAAAACTAAACCACTCCCTGAACTTCAGATATCTTCAAAAGCAAGTCACTTTTGGAAAACTCCTGGGTTCTACTAATTCAAACAGCCATTTCTTCTATGTACATACTTAATACATAAACAATAACTGATCAAAGTCTTAAATCTCTGTTCTACTTAACCACTAGAGGAAGGAAAAGAAGGCACTTAATCCAGTCCCAAGGGTGAAAAAATTCAGGTATAAAAGAAAATAAACTTCAATTGCACAAAAATATCTTTAGCCAGAGTTTGAACAGGCTGAAGGAAAGCAATGACCTCTTATACTACAAAAGGTATTTTCTGGGCATCCTTCAAGTTAAACTCAAGTACATGCCTAACAATCTCTCCAATTCAGATGTCTCTCAAGGAATCAATGGACAACGCAGGTATGAGAAAGGACCAAGTAGCCATATGGATTTCTGATTTCCTTCAGGTATCCCAGGTTCTCTGCTGAGCCAGGAAGAAGGGGAACATGTATGCACATGCGCATCCTGGACTACAGATCAAATTCATACCCTTTGTTCTAAAAGCCAAGCAAAGTAAATGTAACTAAGACAGATTTATACAATGAATCTGCAACTGAAATTGCCTCCAAATTCCACCTTTCCAGTCAGTCCTAGATATTCTACAAGATGAACTTCATCAGCACTAGAAATAAGAATCTTCTTTCAACCTCAGGAGACTCCCTGATAGACCACACTAACCCAGAAAATAGGCCACGGTAAGATTTGGAAATCCATGGCACAAATCCAAAGCTCAGTATGCCAACTAACGACAAGTCCTCTAGAAAAGCTTTTAATGGGGATCAAGAAAATGGTGGTTAACAGCTTAGACTCTGGGATTTGAATTAAGGATCTACGTCTTATTAGCTCTGACCCCTAACATATCTCCATTTTCTTTTTCACAAAATATTAATAATAAAATCTGCTTCATATGGTTACTTTGAGAATTAAATGAAATAATGCACGTGAAGTGCTTAGCATTATGTCTAGCATACACGGAAGGTCCAATAAATATTGCCCAGTATTATTACTAATTGATTGCCTCACTACAGGCATATCCATTTCCTCTTTTAGGTAAACAAGTAATGAGCTCTTCCTGTGTATTAAGTGCTATTCATTCTCATTGATTTCATTCATTCATATTCATATTCATTCATTCTCTCTCTCTCTCTCTTACCATCTCTCCCTTGCTGGTCCTTTTCCACTTCAGAAATTGCATATCTCAGATTATAAAAATGTTTAATGCAAACTAAAACTTGACACCCAAAACACTGGGTCCAAATCAAAGGATCAATAAAAAGACATACTTTTTTTCTGGCTCAAACATGCTAATATACATTTTATAAAGAAAACAATGAACAAAATCTCAACAGCAAGAGTTTTACTTGCTTTTGAAGTCCCCCACTACCACCCCGTAACAACACTTTTTTCACCATTAGACAAATCTAATAACTCTTCCTTCAAATAGCTTCAATGTGAATATGGCTAGCTAATCAAATATTCTTCCTAATTCAACATTTTTAGAAGATTTTCATGCAAGGAAAAACAGAACATAAATACCTTTGGTGCCACTGCTTAGTTTTACCCTCTTTCTCTTGCCCAGACCTTGACTCCCATCCTGATCCTCCTGGAAGAAACAAAATTAGCATCGTATATAGTCATATTCATAAATTTATACATTTTATATGAACATAAAAATGCTTATAAATTATGTTAAAGCATAATATATAGTTTATATGTTATTAATCAGTATATTTTATTTTTTATCCATATGCTGTAATAAAATATCTTTTTAATTCTGCTAGTTTTGATTAAGATATATAGTGAATTTTCACCAAAAAAAAAAAAAAAAAAGGTCGAGAAGGGAGAGGGTTGACATGTTGTGGGGTTGTTAACCAATGTCATAAAACAATATGTGTACTACAGTTTCATGAGAAACTATTTGTTCTGTAAGCCTTCACCTGAAGTACAATTAAAAAAAAAAAAAGATAAACAGTGAAATATCTTTAGTATTAAAATACAAGAGCTTTTAAGCTTAATCTGTGCTTCCAATGTAAGACTCTTAAATACTCCAAAATGATAAAACAAAAACATTCCTAACTTTATAAATATAACAGCAAATGCACAAAGAAGCTAAAGGAAGGGGGGTGGGAAGATCATCATAGGAAGGAAGGAGAGGAGAGGGAGGGGACATACAGTGATGACAGGAATGGCTTTGAAGAATCTGAGACAAACAAAATGAGTTCAAGAAATCAAGTTCTTAAAAATAAACAGCATATTAGAGGCTGCAGTTGACAGTTAAACAAATAGTAAAAACAAATTAAAATATGTTTATAGAAATAAAAAGAAACAAGAAGGAAACACAAGCATTTGTGTTCACATACCATATATGCATTCTTGAAAACCTTACACCAAAAACAACAGGGCTTACAGAAAAAAAAAGGATCAGGATAGACCATTCAGAATCTATTCAAGTCTGTAACCAGGGAAGTAATAAAAGCAATAATCGGTACCTTGAGAGATAATTTGGATGCTCAGGCAAGCATCTTGGGGCGGTTTGAGGTTGTCTCAGGAGATGTTAACACCGCACAATAGTGGGAAAGTTAGCCGGCCAAGGGAAGAGGAGCAGAGGAAACAGCCACCACTAGTGAACCAAGGTGAGGCTAGGGGTGCACCTTTTGGGGAGGGAGGCTTGGGTGCAAGCGTTCATTTCTAATTTTCTTAAAACATTGCTGAAAAGACTCCTGCTGCCTTTGCAGTAGAGCTGAAATCTTCTTCCTCTCCAGCTAAAGGTTATAATTCTACCCCACTATCCCAGCTCTCCTGAACTAGGAAAGATTGCATACGAATCGACAACGTCCACGTTATACTGACATCTTTTCTCTATTCTCCAAACACATGTGAGCCAACTGGTGTCATAGGGACATGTGTGGTAGTATTTTGGCATACAGTCTGTTGTGTTAACAATGGTGTCTGTGGCATGTTAGAACTGTAGTACAGATTCCCAGGTACTTTCTCACTTACAGCCCATCAAATCTCCAAGCAAAAAAGTAGCCTCAGCTTTATGCTATTGCTCTGTCTATTGGCATGGCTTCCTTGGCATTCACACCACAGACTTAATTTCAAGTTTCTGCCAAGATCATCACCAGTCCTCTGGACCAATCTCTGGAGTGTTCCAGAGCTACCACTTAGCTCAGTCATTCAACATTTACTGAGCGCTTCAATGTGCCCCCCTGCCTTTGCCAGGTCTCTATGGCCATCTACCTGACAGCAGGACTGACAGTCAAACTATATTCTTCTCCTCTGCCTGGAGAAACTCAGCCAGAGTAAAATTTGGAGGCTTAAAAGACAGAAAAGAGATACAAAAATGTACAATCATGCCTCAGGGTCCACAGGGTTCAGAGTTTGAGATTTCAGCTAATAACTATTTATGAAACTGTTCTCCCAGTCTTTAGAGTAAAGGCAAACATGGAAAAGAATATGTGCTATGTCCCAGGTTAGGATTACTTCATATTTCAAACATAAACTTCCTATGAAAAAAAGTATCCTTGGTCAAGCAATGGTCATGGCAATAGCAAGTTCTATAAATTTTCTGGTCTTATAGTCATAAAGGACAAGTAGAATTAGCCAAACAAAGGAGGAAAAGGTCATTCCAAGAAGAGAAGACAGTATGATCAAAGGCAAAAATTTTGAAACATGGACCAATGAGTTGGTCTTGACATCATGGTATACATCCAACAGAGCTAGGGACATTATTTCTATCTAAACTGGTGGGTAAATGGGTACACTCATACATTGCTGGTGACAGTACAGAATAGTACAATCTTCCTAAATGGTAATTTGGCAATGCATATGTCAAAAGTTTTTAAAGTGTGTTTATTTTTGAAACAGAAATTTCAGTTCTAGGAATTTATCCTAAAGAAATAATCAGACAGTGAGGACTAGATTTTCTTAAAATATTCCTGTTCATATATCTTAACTATTCATCACAGTGTTATTCATAACAGCAAAAATTTATATTTGGCTTTCAACTATAAAGGATTAGGTAAATAAATAACAGCATACCTGTATCATATGAAGAAAAACAATGGTAGAGCTCTAGATTCATTGTGACCAGACAGACATTCAAAAACTACTATTATAAGTAAGAAAATCATGCTATACAGAATAGCACACACAGTATGAAACCATTTAAGTACTGACTATACAAATAAAATCTGTTAAAATACACTCCTTATTACAGGACAGATGTTCAAAACTATCATTACTGAGAAAAGCAGTTTATAGAACAGCATATATAATACGAATCCATTAAAATATATATATTATACATAAAAAGCAAAACCAAACCCATTGCTTTGAGTCAATTCCAACTCATACCGACCCTACAGGACAGAGTAGAATTGCCCCACAGAGCTTCCAAGGAGCACCTGGTAGATTCAAACTGCTGACCTTTTGGTTAGCAGCCATAGCTCTTAACCACTACACCACCAGGGTTCTGTTAAAATACAGATAACTTACAATGAGCTACCTCTAAGTGATAGAGAAATAATGGAGTACCGTGTTATGTATTACAAGTACCATATTTATATTTCAGGAAAAAATACATTTAACCAAGAACAATGACTCCCTGTCGTGGGAATTTCAGACATTAGGAAAGATGAAAACAATAGAGGTTATCATGACTACAATTCCCCAACCCCAAATTCATGATGGGGAGTTGTAGTTCTTTCCATTGATCCATGAGGAAGCAGTATAGGATGCTGGGAGAAAATGATGGTTCCCTGAAAAGAGAGGAAACAAATCGAGGACAATGCCTACCCAGATAGCATTTGTGCAGCTCTCAGAAACACTTTCAAGACCTTAACTAGTCCCTGATCAGGGGAGTAGGCATCACTGTTACACGTGTTTCAGGCAGAGAATACGGACAGAGGTCCAAACTGAGAAAAGATGACTCAAGAAAAACAGATTCAAACTCCCAATCTGCAAAATCTACCGGCAGTTTCTCGAGTACTATGGTTGGCAAGAGAACACATAAATTCACTTAAAGTAAGTCAACTCAAATTAACCTTGTTTTGATACATTTACTAGACAGGTAGATGAAAAAAATCTGGGTTCCATAAAAAGTCAGGTAAATTCACTCTCAAAGAGTGTTGAGACTCACTCCAAGAATGTTGACACAGAATATATAAAGCTACAAGGAATATTTAATGTATCAAGTTAGAAAAATAAAACTCAAAAGAGATTTTGAGAGACTATAACAATAAGATGAAACTTAAAGATTTATGTAAACCACTGTAATCTGAGTTTGTTTGCTTTAAATCAATCCTACAAATACAAAGCAATAAGGGAGTTCTAACTTGTCAACTGTGCATTTGAAAAAAATAACCGGGGTCTTTCAATAGACTACTGAGGATCGTGCCAAGAGCGTAGCACAGCTGCTAAAGGCTCACACAAAACCTTGGACCTTAATGAAAGCATAAGTGTCCTTACCAAGAGATGTTCCATCATTGTGCACTGAATCAGATCGTAGATTTTAAAAGAGAGTGACTAGGTAAAAGAGATATATACAAGAGCTTATACTTTAAAAACTAAAGGTAAATATTTAAAGGAGTATAATATGGAAGTAAAAAAAAACTTTCTAGAGGGCAAAGTAAGAAATGTGTGCAAGTTACAATACTTAACACAATATCAAACAGAACATCATAAATAATTTGAGTTATCAAAGGAACAAGCTGCCTTATAAACTGTAAGCTCCCTAGCATTGGAAGTCTTTCAGGAGAGGTTTACCAATTGTCAAGAAAATCAATTCCTGTATTGGAAAAGAAATACCTTAGAAATCAAAACTACAATGAGATTCCATCGCACCTCAATAAGGCTGGCACTAATCCAAAAAACACAAAATAATAAACGTTGGAGAAGTTGTGGAGAGACTGGAACACTTATGCACTGCTGGTGGGAATGTTAAATGGTACAACCACTTTGGAAATCTACTGGCGCTTCTTTGAAAAGCTAGAAATAGAAGTACCATACGATCTAGCAATCCCATTCCTTGGAATATAGCCTACAGAAATAAGAGCCATCACACGAAAAGATAAATGCACACCCATGTTCACTACAGCACTGTTCACGATAGCAAAAAGATGAAAACAACCTAGATGCCCATCAATGGATGAACAGATAAACAAATTATGGTACATACACACGATGGAATACTACGCAACAATAAAGAACAATGATGAATCTGCAAAACATCTCATAACATGGATGAATCTGGAGGGCATTATGCTGAGTGAAATTAGTCACAAAAGGACAAATATTGTATGAGACCACTATTATAAGAAGTCAAGAAAAGGTTTAAACACAGAAGAAAACATTCTTTGATGGTTGGGAGGGTGGGGAGGGAGGGAGAGGGGAATTCACTAACTAGATAGTAGACAAGAACCATCTTAGGTGAAGGGACGGACAACACACAATACAGGGGAAGTCAGCACAACTGGACTAAACCAAAAGCTAAGAAGTTTCCTGAACACAACCAAACACTTCGAGAGATAGTGTAGCTGGGGCTGGGATCTGGGCACCATGGTTTCAGGGGACTTCCAGGTCAACTGGCATAACAAAGCTTATTAAGAAAATGTTCTGCATCCCACTTTGGTGAGTGGTGTCTGAGGTCTTAAAACCTTGTGAGCAGCCATCTAAGATGCATCAATTGGTCCCAACACACCTGGAGCAAAGGAAAATTAAGAACTCCAAAGACACAAAGAAAATACTAGCCCAAGAGACAAAAGGGCCACATAAACCAGAGACTCCATCAGCCTGAGACCAGAAGAACTAGATGGTGCCTGGCTACCACCAATGACCACCCTGACAGGGAACACAACAGACAGTCCCTGACGGAGCGAGAAAAGAGTGTGTAGAGGAACTCAAATTCACGTAAAAATATCAGACTTAATGGTCTGACTGAGACTGGAGGAACCCCTGAAGCCATGGCCCTGGACGTTCTGTTAACCCAGAACTAAAAACATTCCCCAAGTCCACTCTTCAGGACAAAGATTAGACTAGACTACAAAACATAAAACAATACTCGCAAGGAGTGTGCCTCTTAGTTCAAGCAGAAACAGAAGACCAAATGGGCAGCTCCTGTCTGGAGACAGGATGAGAAGGCAGGAAGGGACTGGAGCTGCTTGGATGGATACAGGAAACGCGGGGTGGAAAGGGGGAGTGTGTTGTCACATTGTGGGGATTGCAACTAGTGTCACGTAACATTATGTGTATAAATTTTTGTATGAGAAATTAACTTGAGCTGTAAACTTTCACCTAAACCACAATTAAAAAACAAACAAACAAAAGTACATATTTCTAAGGCCCTCGCCACCAAGAAGTCTATGTGTTTCCTCACACTACCCCTCACCATTAATGTAATTTATGATAGCTAACAAATTAGAATTAAACTTTCTATCTCCAGAAGTAAAATTAATTTTTTCTTTTTAATTTATGAAAAGTGTCTCTGACTCTCAATTCTAATAACCCTGCTTTTGCTACACGTTTTCACAAATTATTTTTAACTGTTCATTTGGATTCTGTCTCAAATAAGTCAAGAGTATTCAGAACATATCTACACAGTAACTTGTTTTATTTTTTTAAGTGATTACTTCTCAGTTATGTAAAAGTATGCTAAAAAAAAGACTAGAAGTAAACAAGCCAAATTAATAAATAATGGCTATCTCTGTATAGTAGGGTTAAAGGTAAATGCCTCCTTCTTTATATTTAGCTCTATTTTTCAATTTTTCCACAATGGACATTCATATTCTTATAGTCTCACAGGGGGAAAACATGTTTTAAATTAATTTATTTGTATTAACAGCTATACCTCAAAGTCACAAAGATTAAAGATCTAGTTCATACCAACCATTACACACAGATAAATGGACGCTGCTCGTCTTAGTCATCTAGCGCTGCTATAACAGAAATACCACAAGTGGATGGTTTTAACAAAGAGAAGTTTATTCTCTCTCAGTCCAGTAGGTTACAAGTCCAAATTCAGGACGTCAGCTCCAGGGGAACGCTTTCTCCATTGGCTCTGGAGGAAGGTCCATGTCATCAATCTTCCTTTGGTCTGAGAGCTTCTCTGCGCAGGAACCTCAGGTCCAAAGGATGCGCTGTGCTCCCGGCACTGCTTTGTTGGTGGTATGAGGTTCCTATGTGTCTCTGCTCGCTTCCCTCTTTTGTATCTCAAAAGAGACTGGATTAAGACACTATCTAATCTTGTAAACCTCATCAGCATAACCACGTTACAGTGACAGAATTTACAACACATAAGGAGATCACATATAACCTCATCATAGTGATAGAGTTTACAACACATAAGGAAATCACATCAGATTACACAATCATACATTACTGGGAATCATGACCTAGCCAAGCTGCTACACACATTTTCTGGGGGACACAATTCCATCGACACTGCTTATGGTAATGACCAAAGTGAATATAATCTTTCCTTGAAAAATTAACTTTATCTCAAAGATCCTATTTCCTCTGAGAAGCTGTCTAATTAAACTCATTTACATATAATAGTAGAGACCATTTTCTTTTGAAATGGATTATCAGATGGTTATATATTTAAACAAAAAATGAATAAAAATAGATTTTAATTTTAAAAATACTTGATAAAGTTAAGATGTGCCTTTATTTTATTTTAGTTTTGGTTCCATACAACACAAACAACATCTACTCTTATTTCATGAGCGACACAAAAAAAGAATAAGTAGTAGTAGTATGAAGAATGTCATGTGTATAAATAGCACTGCTGAGTACATAATGTTCTGCTACTCAGGGACAGCAGAGACAAATATCTGACACAACTTGTATGAATAAAATTTAGTAGACTGAAATATGCACGCTCATTCCAAAAAACTCTTTGCAAACAGAAAGATATCTTGCCACTGTTACTGTTTCAAATCTTTTTCTTCATTTTTTAAATGAAATGGTTGAATTAAGTTACCTGTAGGTTCTCTTTCGATTCTAAATTCTAACTTAAAAATCTTTTTTTGTTATAATTCTCTCTATATAGTAGTAATTGAGATGTCTGTCCTCTTCTTCTCATCCTGTCTTCTTCTATATATAATTTGTTAAATTATAAGAACGAAATCATGAAAAGGGATCACTCAATAATCCCATGGACCTGTATGGTAAGGGTGTAGAAACACCAATCCTTAAGCCATATCCAGCTCTTCACTTGATTTCAAATATAAATACTAAAGCAAACCTAACATTTGTGCCTACTTCTGTAGGCATGCAGTATGGCTTTACAAGACGTACTTAAATTTTTAAATGACATAAAATAGGTTTTGTTCAAGAAGTTCTGTGTCTGGAGACTCCATCTATCACAGTATTTCTTTCTTATCTCTTCATCTTCTTTCTCCTTTATCTATCTATTCTATCCTTTATAAAATCACTTATTGCATTTTTAATCAGTTTAAGAAATACATGTAAAATGCTTTAAAAGAATAAAAGCGTAATACAAATTTAAAACATTAATATCATTAGTTTTGAAGTGGATGGGGAGAGAGTCTCATATTTTCTCTCTAAATAAATCACCCCAAAACTCAATTAACTTGCTTCTTGCTTAGGATACCTAGCTCCCACTTTAACTGTTTTTCCATGTAGGTCATTGGTCCTAATAAAATAATGTTCCCCATTAAAAAACAAAAGCAGAATAAAAAAAATACAGAAGATCTCAAGAAGAGAATGGCAGAAGAGTTACAGCAATTTTAGTTTCATTTATTACTTAAATTCAAAAGTGTTTAAGTATTTTGTTCCTTAAGCTGTAATGAGTGGCAGTAAAATTTTAGTATATTCCCTTTTGCTTTGCATAGTCAAAATCAACTTTCCTTAAAATATCTTACAATTTTAAATATAAACTTTCATTTGCATGATGTACAATAGTAGTCATTAAAATTAAGGAAAACTTTTATTTTAATTAAAATCCTAAAGCCCTATTTATTTTCCTGAAACAACAGCCATTTCTGGCTACAGTGGTGTTTTGTTTTCATGTTATAGTTTTTTCAGATAAGTGTTACTAAAATAGATGGGGGAAAGTCTATAACCAATTGTTAGTATGTTATTTAGCTATAATCGCTAGTCATTTTTTTGTAAGAGAATTCAGGGAAAAGAATGGCTATGCCACACCGTGGCTGCAGTAGTTTTAAAACATTTCTACAAATTCATTGGCATTCCAACAATTGAGAGGTGGGATCTATGTCCCCTCCCATTGAATATGGACCAATCTTAGCAACTCACTTATAACTAACAGACAAGATGAATTTTAAGGCCCCTTTTAGCTCTAGCATTCATAATTTTTATAACCTTTGAATTGTCTCCTTCTAATTCTTGTTTTTGCTATATTACATGATTTTTATTTTTAACCCTAGATTTGAAAATAAATATGTTTAAAACCAAACAGCCAAGGCCCTGCAGTACATGTATCGATAAAACATAAATGAACATATTTTGTAAAAATTATCTATGATCACAATCTTAAAATAGAATATTATCACTAATACCTTTCTATGACTGGCTATGGTTAACGGACTTATCTTTAAGCTTTTTCATACTTTTCACCTTAAATATTTGTGTGTGTGTGATTTTTATAATCAGGAAAAAAAAAAATACAACCTAATAGAATGCTAAACACGCATACCCTGTGACATAGTAATTCCTCATCTCAGAGAACTACTTGCGCACCTTCACAAAAAGAAATGTAAGCGTTGTATCTTGCAATAAAAAACTGAAAATCAAGGAAATGACTGGATAAACTTTGTTTTAGAATATTATACAGTAGATGGAAAGAAGAGAGCACTGACAAAAATGGATTTGCACAACATATTACAAAGCAAAAGCAACTCACAAAATAGTATAACATTTTCTATTTACTCACACACATAAGCACACACATACGCTATACATTTCCATGAACACAGTTATTTAACTGCATTGAAAAGGGTCTTCAGCTCTTAGCTCAAGTAGATACAAGAGACTGAACGGGCAGCTTCTGTCCGGAGGTGAGATGGGAAGGCAGAGAGGTTTAGGAGCTGGTTGAATGGACATGGGGAATCAGGGGTGGAAAGGAGGAGTGTGCTGCCACAGTTATGCATGGGGACAGCAATTAGAGTCACATAACTATGTATAAATTTTTGTATGGGGAAAAGAGAAAAAAATAATAGTAATAGTTTTAAACATTTTTCTTAGAATGTATACCTTCTATTAAAAGTAGTGCATATGCAACCAGTTACCAAGACAAAATATATAATCTCTTACTAATGATTGTCTATTATCGTCTTCCTAGGAATAAAATTACTGTGCTATGAAATTTAAAAAAAAAAAAAGAAAAGGGTCTTCAAGGACATCCAAACTATTCATTGTAGCTACCCATAGGAGGAGCTAGTATTAGGGAGGGCAAAGAAGGGACTTTTATGTTACCTGAATTATCCAACAAAACCAATATATTTGTACACGGGTAATTTTTCTTTTTTTTTTTTTTTTTAGTTTAAATGAAGTTTACATTTCAAGTTAGTCTCCCATACAAAAATTTATACATACATTGTTATGTGACCCTAATTGCTCTCCCCATACTGTGACAATATACTCCTCCCTTCCATTCGATTCCCCATGTCCATTCAACCAATTCAACCAGCTCTAACCCTCTCTGCCTTCCCATCTCACCTCCGGACACAAGCTGCCCGTTTAGTCTCTTATATCTACTTGAGCTAAGAGGCACACTCCTCACGAGTATCACTTTATGTCCCACAGACCAGTCCAATCCCTGTCTGAAGAGTTGGCCTCAGAAATTGTTTTAGTTCTGGGCTGATAAGAGAATCCAGGGGCCATTCTTTCCGGGGTACCTCTAGTCTAAGACAGACCATTAAGTCTGGTCTTCTTACTAGAATTTGAGTTCTGCACCTCACCTTTTTCCTGCTCCATCAGGGACTCTCTGTTGTGTTGCCTGTCAGGGCTGTCACTGGTGGTAGCCGGGTACCATCTAGTTCTTCTGGTCTCAGGCTGATAAAGTCTCTGGTTTATGTGGCCCTTTCTGTCTCTTGGGCTACTACTTTCCTTGTGTCTTTGGTGTTCTTCATTCTCCTTTACTGCAGGTAGCTGGGACCAACTGATGCATCTTAGATGGCCACTTGCAAGCTTTTAAGACCCCAGAGGCCATTCACCAAAGCAAGATGCAGAACGTTTTCTTAATAAGCTTTGTTATGCCAACTGACCTAGATGTCCCCTGAAAGCATCATCCCCAGACCCCTGCCCCTGCTACTCTGTCCCTCAAAGTGTTTGACTGTATTCAGGAAACTTCTTAGCTTTGGTTTAGTCCAGCTATGCTGACTTCCCCTGTAGTGTGTGCTGTCCTTCCCTTCACCTAAGATAATTCTTATCTACTATCTAGTCAGTAAATAACCCTCATCCTCCCTCCCCACCCTGGTAACCATCAAAGAATGTTTTCTTCTGTGTTTAAACCTTTTCTTGAGTTCTTATAATCGTGGTCTTATACAATATTTGTCCTTCTGTGACTGACTAAATTCACTCAGCAGAATGCCCTCCAGATTCCTCCCTGTTATAAGATGTTTCACAGCTTCACTGTTGTTCTTTACTGTTGCATAGTATTCCATGGTCGTACGCAGGTAATTTTTTAAGTAAATTTCTAAAAATAAACTTACTGCTTTTCAATCATGCTTTAATAAAATATTTCCTCTTAAAAGATTAGCAGAATGTTTGATTCACGACAGCTCACAAATTCAAATACTTGAATCCATTCTACACTTAAAGCACTGGGACACAAAACATTTATCAAGTGTCAAATGTGTGCCCTGTCATGAAAAGTGCTTTATATATCTTATCTCATTTAATCCTGACATTAGAATTTTCACCATTTTTTTCATGAGGACACTGAGGTTCAGAAGTTAAATAACTTGCCAAAAAATATAGGGGTATTATGAACCAAAATTCAAATTTAGGTCTGCCTAACTCTAACTCAAGTCCTTTCCAGGATACACATTCTGCTGCCTTGAGAAATACATGAAGAATTAATTGTATGTTGTTCTTGTTACGTGCCATCAAGTCGGTTCCGATTCATACTGACAACAGAATGAAACACTGCCCAGGTCCTGTGCCATCCTCACAGTCGTTGGTATGCTTGAGCCCATTGTTGTAGCCACTGTGTCAACTCATCTCCCTGAAGGTCTTCCTCTTTTTCACTGACCCTCTACTTTACCAAGCATGATGTCCTTCTCCAGGGACTGGTCCCTCCTGATAACATGTCCAAAGTATGTAAGATGAAGTCTCGCCATCCTTGTTTCTAAGGAGCATTCCAGCTGTACTTCTTCCAAGACCGATTTGTTCTTTCTTCTGAGAGTTCATGGTATATTCAATACTCTTCACCAACATCATAATTCAAAGGCATCAATTCTTCTTCAGTCCCCCTTATTCACTGTCCAGCTTTCGCATGCATATAAGATGACCGAAAACACCAAGGCTTGGGTCAGGCGCACCTCAGTCCTCAAAGTGCCATCTTTGCTTTTTAACACTTTAAGGAGGTCTTTTGCAGCAGATCTGCCCAATGTACTGCGTCATTTGATTTCCTGACTGCTGCTTCCATGGATATTGATAATGAATCCAAGTAAAACGAAATTCTTGGGACAACTTCAACCTTTTCGGTTTATCATGATATTGCTTACTGTTCCAGTTGTGAGGATTTTTGTTTTTCTTTATGAGGTGTAAACCATACTAAAGGCTGTGGTCTTTGATGTTCATCAGTAAATGCTTCAACTCCTCTTCACTTTCAGCAAGCAAGATTGTGTCATCTGTATATAGCAGGTTGTTAATAAGTCTTCCTCCAATCCTGATGCCGTGTTCTTCTTCATATAGTACATCTTCTCGGATTATTTGCTCAGCATACACATTGAATTAGTATGGTGAAAGGATACAACCCTGATACACACCTTTCCTGATTTTAAACCACTCAGTATCCCCTTGTTCTGTTTGAACAACTGCCTCTTTGTCTATGTATAGGTTCCTCACGAGAACAATTAAGTGTTCTGGAATTCCCATTCTTTGCAATGTTATCCATAATTTGTTATAATCCACATAGGCAAATGCCTTTGCATAGTCAATAAAACACAGGTAAATATCTTTTTGGTATTCTCTCTGAGTTCAGCCAAGATCCATCAGACATCAGCAATGACAGCCTTCATTCCACATCCTCTTCTGATTCCGGTTTCAATTTCTGGCAGTTCCCTATAGACGTACTGCTGCAAGTGTTTTTGAATGTTCTTCAGCAAAATTTTACTTGTTTGTGATGTTAAGGATACTGTTTGATAACATCAGCATTCTGTTCAATCATTTTTCTTTGGAATGGGCAAAAATACAGACCTCTTCCAGTCAATTGGCCAGGTAGCTGTCTTCCAAATTTCTTGGCACAGACAAAAGCACCTCCAGTGCTGCATCCATTTGCTGAAACATCTCAATTGGTATTCTGTCAATTCCTGAAGCCTTGTTTTTTGCCAATGCCTTCAGTGCAGCTTGGACTTCTTCCGTCAGTACCATCGGTTCTTAATCATATGCTACTTCCTGAAATGGTCTGATCTTCATCAGTAAGTGCTTCAAGTCCTCTTCACTTTGAGCAAGCAAGGTTGTGTCATCTGCCTATCATAAGTGAATGAGTCTTCCTCCAATCCTGATGCTGCGTTCTTCTTCTTATAGTCCAGCTTTTTGGATTACTTGCTCAACATACAGATTGAGTAAGTATGGTAAAAAAAATACAACCCTGACACGCACCCTTCCTGATTTTAAACTACGCAGTATCCCCTTGTTCTGTTCAAACAACTGCCTCTTGGTCTATGTACAGGTTCCGCATGAGCACAGTTGAGTGTTCTGGATTTAAACTAGAACTTAAGAGTCAAAGTGTCTAAACTATTTTCAAATAGACATAAGTTAAATATATGTCACACGCTTTAAAAGAAAGTCAAGCACTGGTCTTCTCAGCAACTATCACAAATAGTGTATAATGAGGATAGAGTTCCTGTGTGGTACAAATGGTTAACACATTTGGCTGTTAATTCAAAGGCTGGAGATCCATGCCCACTCAGCGGTGCCTCTGAAGAAAGTCCCAGTGATTTACTTTTGAAAAATCAGCACAGTTCTACTTTGAAACACATGGGGTCACCATCAGTCATAATCAACTCAACAGCAATTAGTTTTTTTTAATAAGGATAGGAGCTGAAAGAAAGTATTTTAAGATTGTCATCATCAAAAAGTATTTATTTTGATAGTCACACTAAGACATAATCATAACTAAGAAACAAATGATTATATAAAACATATTAATTATGGGAGATGGTGGCCCAACATGATTAATATAATTGATTTCACTAATTGTACACCTGAAAAATGTTGAATTGACAAATGTTGTGTTACATATATTTTTACAATTAAAAACAAAAACATTTTATACACAGAAGCTGCTGAAACAAAGAGGAGTAAATGAAAAGAAAGGGAAGATAAGGAACAGAAGTCAGAACCTAAGAAGGACAGATTAGAAGCTATGTAATAAAGGACCATTATTTCAAAATCTCTGATATCCTCTTAGAATTACTTTTAGAAAAGAGTCAAACGCCATCCAAAAGGATCTCCTAGCACCCAAGCACAAAATGTGGTATTTCTGTAATGCAGTTATAAACAGAAATCTAAAGAGTTCAATTGTTGTTAGTTGCTGTCAAGTCAATTCCAACTCATGGTGAGTGATACCATGTGTTACAGAATAGAACTGCTCCATAGGATCTTCTTGGCTGTAGTCTTAATGGAAGCATAATGGAAGCAGATCATCCGGCCTTTTCTTCTAGTACCACTGGGTGGGTTCAAACCACCAACCTTTAGGTTGGCAGTCAAGCACAAACCGTTTGTACCACCTAGAGACCTCTGGAGAGCTTAGGCCAAGACAAAAATGACTGTTTCGTCTTCCCTTAACAGAGGAGGCAGTATCTATGTTGAAGATCAGCTTTCTACATGCCCAGAAATCAAATTCAGTTCATAAAAATAGAGCAGAATTTTTAGCAAGACTGCTGTATGCATAATGCTAAGTATGTTTAAATAATAAAGTTCTAACCTACCATATACCTACAAACAAACATAAAACCATGGACTTTTGTCATTCTAAATCAAGTTAAGATATTTAAATTATTTTAATAAACAGTGTTCTGGTGGCACAGTGGTTAAAGCACTCAGCTGCTAATTGAAACGTTGGCGGTTTGAACCCACCAGCCACTCCAGGGGAGAAAGATGTGGCAGCTGGCTTCCATACAAGATTTATAGCCTTGGAAACCCTATGGGACAGTTCTACTCTGTCCTATAGGGTAACTATGGCTTGAAATTGATTCAATGGAAGCAGATTTTTTGGATAACATCACTAAACCATTTCATTATGCAACAGCTTTTTTTTTTAAGTTTCCACTGGCAGTAGATACAAGGCTGTTTTTCTGTCTGGCTTTAGCCAAGGAAGTACTCATGTAACCCATTCATATTCAACTCCTAGTCCTCCTAGCCTCATAGGCCATTCAGCCTCCCCAAAAAATGCCCTTTAAAAAAAAAAAGAGTGGAACAGTTTAAAACCACCTCTATTACCTAGTTACTTCCTTCTTTGGCATATGAAGAATTAGCACTCTTACCCCTATCATTCCCTTCCCCAGCTTCAAAATAGAATTTTCACTGTTTTAGTTAAAATAATAAAGTTTATATATTTTTGAAAGTCTATTTTAAATACCAATAAGTTTTCCCCACTTGTCATTACAGCAACATTGTTCTTACGAATAAGACTTTAAACTTAAAAAATAAAAAGGTTTTAAGCTAATAATTTATAGCAATTTTTAAAATTTATATTACTTTGTTTATTCAACAAACACATACATGCGTGCCAGGCACCACTGTTAAGAACTTACATATATTAACTCATTCCATCCTTATAAGACTCCTATGAAGTAGATACTATTATTATCTTTGTTCTACAAAGGAGAAAACTTAGGCATGGAGAAGTTAAGACATTTGTCCAAAGTCACACTGCTCTTTGGTATAGGGGTCGAAATACAAACACAGGCAGTCTAACACCAGAATCAAACTCTTAAGCAGTGTTGAATAGCAAAATTAATAACAGACATCTTAACTATGATTTTAAGGTTTTTCTTATCCATGAAACCAAATATTAACCATAAAAAGCCTGACTCAAACTGCAAAAGCCTGCCAGAAACTGTTCTACAGCAATGTAAATTTGTCTTACCCTGCTAGAAAAATATAGTTGTCAAATCATTATCTCCTAATTAAAATCTCAAAAAGCCTCATGGCAGCAGGTGGGCAGAGGACCAAATTATTAGCAGCCAGGCCAGAAGTAACCTATATCACTAAAGGGGGAAGGCTGGGTTCAATCGATCACGTTAAGATTAGCCAATGGTTCATCGTCTATATTTCTCCCTCCTCCTCTCTTTACAAGTCCTGGTGGTGCAGTGGTTAAGGGTTACAGCTGTTAACCAAAAGGTCAGCAGTTCAAATCCACCAATCGCTCCTTGGAAACCCTATGGGGCAGTTCCACCCTCCTCTATAAGGTCACTATGAGTTGGAATCGACTTGTCAGCAACGGGTTTGCTTTTTTTGTTACTTTGTTTTCTTCTCTTTATAAGCCTCACTGTACCTAGCTTCTTCGACCCATCTGCTTTCTCTAGAATCAGAATGGCCTCCCTATATGCATACAGAACAACTGTTCAGATTAAACCTTAAACTCAATTTTCAGTGAGTTTTAATTATTTTAACAGCAGCATACTAAAAGCATCTCCAATCTGACTAAAGCTATTTTATTTTTTTAATAATATTTCAATGTTTTAGGTGAAAGTTAACACAGCAAATTATGTTCCCCTTTGACAATTTTTATACAAACTGTGCCATGACATTGGTTACAGTTTTTATAATGTGTCAGCATTCTCTTTATTTCCATTCTGTTTGTTCTGTTTCCACTGATGTAGCTTCCCTTCCCCTCCTTGCCTTCTCATCTTTGCTTCTGGGTAACTGTTGACAGCTTGGTCTCCTACAGTAAATTGTCTAAGAAAGCACACTACTCATGAGTGATATGGTTTATTTTATAAGCCAATCTATTATTTGGCTAAAACGTGACCTGTAGAAATAGCTGCAATTCCAAGTTCAAAGAGTATCTTAAGGCAATATCAGGGGTTCCTCTAGTCTCTATCAGTCTAGTAGTCTAGTCTTTTTTTTTTTAGGAATATGAGTTTTGTTTTACATTTTTCTCCCATTCAATCCATGACCTTCTATTGTGTCCCTGGTCAGAACATCAGTAGTGGTAGTCAGGAACCATCTAGTTCTCCTGTGCTCAGGTATGAAGAGTCTGCGGTTCGTGTGGGCTATTTGTCTCGTGGACTAGTTTCTTCTTTGAGCCTTTGATTTCCTTCATTCTCTTTTGCTCCATACAAGGAGAGACAAATAGCTGTATCTTCGTTGGCCGCCCACAAGCTTTTAAGAGTGAAACACTACTCACCAAACTCCGGTGTAGAACATTATCTTTGTGAACTATGTTATGCCAGTTGACTAAGTTGTCCCCGACACTATGATCCCAAGCCTTTTGGCCCAGTAAACCAATCATGCAGGTTGTCTGGCTATGTCTAGGAAGTCTCCATAAGTGTGCCTGCCCCCTATGTGGTGTGTTATATATGTAGATATATATGCAATACACACAAACGTGTGTATGTATATATGCCTACAGATACACCTATATATGCACATGCATTTACTCACTGTCACGGATTGAACTGTGTCCCCCCAAAACGTGTGTCAACTTGGCTAGGCCATGATTCCCAGTATTGTGTGGTTGTCCACCATTTTGTGATCTGATGTGATTTTCCTATGTGTTGTAAATCATACCTCTATGATGTTAATGAGGCAGGATTAGAGGCAGTTATGTTAATGAGGCAGGACTCAATCTACAAGATTAGGTCGTGTTTTAAATTAATCTCTTTTGAGATATAAAAGGAGAACTGAGGAGCAGAGAGACGTGGGGACCTCATACCACCAAGAAACAAGAGCCAGGAGAACGGCGCATCCTTTGGACCCGGGGTCCCTGTGCTGAGAAGCTCCTCGACCAGGGAAGATTGAAGACAAGGACCTTCCCCCAGAGCCGACAGAGAAAGGCTTCCCCTAGAGCTGGCACCTTGAATTCAGAAGCTACCCTCCTAGACTGAGAGAATAAATTTCTCTTTGTTAAACCCATCCACTTGTGGTATTTCTGTTTTAGCAGCACTAGATAACTAAGACACTCACATGTCTTCCTATACACATATATGCATCCATATCTACATACGTAACCACACGCATATTTTTTGGTTGTTTTTACTGTTGTTACAAAATTGTGTATGTTATAGCATTTACTGAAATTGTCCCTTTTTCTCATGTACATCTTACTATATTTACCTTCGTCAAGTTGTGTTTACTTCACTCATATTTGGGATCGCCTTTCCCATCACCAAAAGTAACAAGTGTCTACTATCTAGAAAGTGATTTCCCCTATCTTTCTCTCCCATCCCTGGTAACCATCAAAGAACTTTGCTTTCTGTGTGTATATCTATTTCTACTTTTTGTAATAGTGGGACCATACAATATCTTTTTGTGATTGACTTATTTCACTCAGCATAAGGTCCTCCAGGTTCATCCATGTTATAAGATGTTTCACAGGCTCTTCATTATTCTTTATAGTTGTGTAGCAGCCCATTGTATGTATGTACTACAATTTATCCATTTATCCATTGATGGGTACTTAGGTTGTTTCCATCTTTTTGCTATTGTGAATAATGCTGCAGTGAACATAGGCATGCACATGTATATTCGTGTCATGCTCTTATATCTCTAGGATATAGACCTAGGAGTGGGATTGCTGGATCATAAAGTATTTCTATTTCTAGCTTTTTAAGAAAGCGTCATACTGCTTTCCATACTGGTTTACCATTTTACAATCTCACCAGCAATGTACAAGAATTCCAAGCCCCCCACAACCTTGCCAGCATTTGCTGTTTTCTGTTTTTTTGATCAGTGCCATTTTTGCAGGGGTGAGATGGTATGTTGTTATAGTTTTGATTTGTATCTCTCTAATGTCTAATGGGAACCCTGGTAGCAAAGTGGTTATGAGCTTGGCTGCTAACCAAAAGATCAGCAGTTCAAATCCACCAGCTGCTCCTTGGAAACCCTATGGGGCAGTTTCACTCTGTCCTATAGGGTCGCTGTGAGTCAGATCCAACTCGACGGCAATGGGTTTGGTTGGTTAATGGCTAACGATCACGCATCTTTTCATGTATTTGTTGTCCTCTTTGGTGAAGTGTCTGTTCATGTCCTCTGCCCATTTTCTGATTGGTTTGTCTTTTTGTTGAGTTGCTGAAGTTTTCTATATATTTCAGAGGTTATGTCCTTACCAGATATGTGGTTGCCAAAGATTTTTTCCTAGTCTGTAGCTTCTCTTTTTACCCTCTTTTGATGAGTATAAATATTTAATTTTTAGGAGGTCCCAGTTATCTAATTTATCTTCTGTCATTCATGCATTTGTAGTTTTGTTTGATAGACTATTTATGGCAAAAATTAGGTATCCTAGTTTTGACCCTATGATATCTTCCAGGAACTTTATAGTTTTAGATTAAACATTTAAGTCTTTGATCCATTTTGAGTTAGGTTTTGTGCCTGGTGTGGATCCCGATTAATTTTTCTTCATATGGATACCCAGCTTTGCCAGCACCATTTGTTAAAGAGACTGTTTCCCCACTGAATGGACTATGACCCTTTGTCAAAGATCAGCTGCCTGTAGATGGATGGACTTACTTCTGAGTTCTCAATTCTATCCCATTGGTCTATGTGTCTGTCACTGAATCAGTACCAGGCTGTTTGATTACCGTGGCTGTACAGTAAGCTTTGAGACTGGGAAGTGTGAGGCCTCCTACTTTGTTGATGAAAGCTATTTTAAATGGTTTGTTCAAAACAAGACTGCAGGGGTGAGATGGTATCTTGTTATAGTTTTGATTTGCAACTGTCTAATGGCTAATGGGAACGTTGGTGGCAAAGTGGTTAAGAGCTTGGCTGCTAACCAAAAGATTGGCAGTTTCGATCCACCAGCCACTCCTTGGAAAGCCTATGGGGCAGTTCCACTCTGTCCTATAGGGTCGCTATCAGTCAGAACCAACTCGACAGCAATGAGTTTGGTTGGTTAATGGCTACTGATCACAAAATAAAGCTATGTTACACTTTTAGGAGCCTTTTTAGAGGGCAAAAATATTACTACAAAGTTGAAATTTTAAGCCATTAAATCAATTACAAGACTTCTACAACAGAAATCACTCATTCAAAAGGAGGATGCTTGACTTAGTCCATATTGTGCTATCATATCAAAATGAGTTTTCAAAGAAAAAAAAAGATGTATATGTTTAAATGCAGCACAATTTTATTTTAAAATTTTCAATTATTAAATGTATAATTAGAAATACAAAATTTAAACTTTATAAATATCAAGGTAATAAAAAAAATATAAGTAACAAAACAATTTTTCTCTCAAAAATTATATACCAGTAAAATACAGGAATGTTATAAAGGGTATATTAAAAATATTTATTATTAATAAATACCATAAAAGTTGAAATTTCTAATTGATAGTCTATTTCCCAGTACACTGCTTTTTTTTTTTTAATAATCCTTGACGTATAAGGTATAACTTTATTATGAGATTGGATAAGCAGTTATACCTCATACTCTTTTAATAAATTATTCTAGAGTTAGTTAGCTAGATTTTTAAAAATAATTTCATTGCACCTATGACAATTCTTTGGATAAATTTGAGGATATCCTCCTAGGAGAAAAATCAAGAGAAACACCATTTTTAAACTGTGAAAAGAGAAATTAACTGTAAAGGAGAAGTAGGAATCTAGTTTTAGTCCTTGTTATAGAATTGTGTTATCCTGATGAAGTTACTACACTCTGTGCTTTGGTTTCCTTGTCTTAAAATGAAGAGCTTAAACTAGACAATATCCACAAATCTGCACAGTTCTAAAACCTTTACGATTGTATTTTTAAAAAGTTTTTAAACTTTAAATCTCACCTCATCTGAAGAATCTACTTGGCCCAAGGTTCCTGTTGCACCCGCAAAACCTTTTGGAGGGGAAAAAAAAGTTGCCCTTCAGAGTTGCTATATATTCCTTTACTTTAAAATTATTTTGACGCAAACTATTAAAATAACAAAATACAAATATCAGAAAGCTAAGTTTTGATTTGTTAGGACACCTCATTCAAAAGCTATCTTGGCAGAGTTCACATCTTGAATAAATTTAGACCTAACAGGTTTTACTTCAATAGAAAATTTCCAGTGAATATCCAAATTTAATAATTACAAACGGTATTTCAGAAGGATCGTTTTTTAAACTATGGTTACTAAAATAATGAGTAACTAGAGTTTTGGGCTACTCTTGAATAGTAATTGCCATATTTTTCATAAGTTGGAATGAGAACCTTAATAAGCTAACCAAATTCCAATTAAGAAAAAATGCACCCTCTTCTTTGGCTGATTTATTCTTTCTTGTCTCTAAACTATCATACTTTACTACTCTCCTTACAAGAACGACACTGTCTTAGTTCAAAATAAACGTTCTTCAATAATGAGCAAACTTTGAGGGTTTTTTGTTTTAATATAGAAAAGTCACTATTGTTCAAATTAAATATTTGGACAAACCTTGAACTGCCAGAGTGCTAGTGCCAGCAGATGGCTCCTGCATACCATATATAAGCTTATCCTCAGGATATGTAAGTCCAGAGCTCTTCAAAGCTATAAGATACTTTTCATGACTTTTCTTTGCATAAGTATTTTCTCCAAGACCTAATATTTAAAACAAATTTAAAATAAGAAAAAAATTATTCCATTCAAAATCTAAATACAGGCATCTCATTAGTTAATATATACAAATATAAATACAGCTAATTTATACATGAGGGCAGTGATGGTTCAGTGGAAGAATTCTCGCCTTCCATGCCAGAGCCTGGGTTCGATTTCCGACCAATACACCTCAGGCACAGCAACCACCTGTCTCTGAGTGGAGGCTTCAGTGTTGCTATAATGCTGAAGAGGTTTCAGCAGAGCTTCCAGACTTAGACGGACTAAGAAAAAAGGCCTGGCGATCTACTTACAAAAATCAGTCAGTGAAAACCCTATGGATCATAACAGTCTGATCCTTAACTGATCATGTGAATGATGCAGGGCTAGGCAGCAATTCGTTCCGCTGTGCATGGGGTTGCCACAAATCAGAGCCCAACTCAATGGCACCTAATACCAGCAATTTATACATATCTAAAATAGCTATAGAGCGGGAACCCTAGAAAGGATTATATAAAATAACTTCAGATAACGTTTTTGTGCTTACATCTGGCATTAACTGTCTCAGAATATACAGCATGTTTATAACAAATACATGTAGTCCCCGACTTACGACGTATACGACGTATTCGAGTTACAACCACACTTGCAACTGCCTTTTTTTGTACATCTTATTAGTAATATGTTCTACATACAATGTTGCAGCGTGTAATTTGCTGATGTTATTGTTCTCAGACGTTCACTTGCAGACTTTCAGTGTTATGACTTACTGTTCAAAATACTGCTGTACAGCAGGCAATAATGTAAACTAAAAAAAAAAAAAAAGAGGTATTCGACTTATGTCAGAACCAACTTATGACGGAGTTGTCAGAACGGAACCCAGTCATAAGTCAGGGACTACTCGCAGTAAAGTCTACTATATAACTGAGTATCTAAAATATGCCAGGGACTATATGTAAGACACAGGGCTGCAAAGATGAATAAGGCATGATCTCAGTCTTCAAGGAACTTGAAGTTTACTGGTAGAGAAAGTCAGACAGATAACATGGTAGATGACAATTATGTGGCTGACTTCATTTCATTTGACAGTCTGTGCTCTCGAAATACCAAGTAGCCAGACTTGGCCATAACAGAGTATTAGGAAAGGCTTCCTGAAGGAAATAATGTCTAAGTGGGATTTTCAAAAATAAGTAAGAGTTAACATAGTGCAAAAAGTCACCAAAATTGTTTCAGTTAAGTCTTCTGTTTTTAGTTAGGTCTTCTGAAAATAGCATGAGCAAAGGCTCAAAAAACTCTAAACCTTTAAAAGTATAACTCTTCTCTAATTGTAATTTTAAAGATCTTAGTTAAGAAAAAAACACCAAGAAAAAAAAAAAAAAAATCCATTGTTGTCGAGTCGATTCTGACTCATAGACCCTACAGGACAGAGTAGAACTGTCTTAACCACTGAGCCACCAGGGTTCCAAGTTAGGAAAAGGTCATTTAAAGTTTCAATTATTAATAAAATATATTTGAATATTAATAAAATATTCAAATACAAATAAAAGTAATGAGATTACTTTTAACTCATTTTACCAAGATTTTTATCACATTTAAGGAATTAAAAGTATAACTTCTATAGAAGTATCAGTTAAGATAAATTTATTCCAAAAAATATTCAAATGCTGAGGTTCTATAATTGAACAATCATAGAACTTTCATTTTAGAACTTCAGCTTAGTAATTATTGCGATTTTTTTTTCTTTTTTTTTAAATAAATTATGCAGGACAGAATAACAGTAAGAGTAAAACAGATTGATGTTTGGGAGTTCTTTGAAAGAAAAGAATTATTCTCTTTCTGAGAGCTGAATTCCCATATAGCATTTGCCATCTCTTAAGTAGGTTAGGTGGCATAGTGGTTAAGAGCTACGGCTGCTGACCAAAAGGTTGACAGTTCAAATCCACCAGGTGCTCCTAGGAAATCATATGGGGCAGTTCTACTCTGTCCTATAGGGTTGCTATGAGTCAAAATCGACTCGAGGGCAATGGGTTTGGTTTTTTGTTTTTTTTTTTTTTTAAGTAGGTTATGTATCTTAAATAAGGTTTCAATCTAATTCTACAAATATATAATTAAGTTTCTTTCTTTAGTATCTGCTGACCTCTTCTGTGTTTTCACTTCAACCACACTAACCTTTTAGTCCCTGAAAAAAAAGTAAGCTGATTCTTACTCATAAATATTCTCACAAATTGGTTCCTCTGTCTAGAATCTATGAGGTGCCTATGTGTGATTTTTTGTTTTTAATCCTGTTTGGAATTCATTAAGCTTCATTAATCTGTAAGTCAATGTTTTTCATTCAATTTAGAAAGTTTAGTCATTATTTCTTCAAATATTTTTTTCTGCCTCGTTCCCATTCTCTTTTCCTCCTGGGACTCCAATTACATCTATGTTAGATCTTCCAATACCGTCTAATAGTCCCTGAGGCTCTGTTGTGCTTTCTTCATTTGCTTTTCTCTGTTCTCTAGACTGGATAATCTATTGATCTGTCTTCAAATTCACTAACTCTTTCTTCTGTCATCTCCAACCTGCTGCTAAGCCAATCCAGTGAATTTTTCAGTACAGCTATTGAATTTTACAATAACTTCAGTTCTAGAATTTCCATTTGGTTCTTTCTTATTGTTTACATTTCTTTGCTAAGATTCCCTATCTTTTCATGCAGTAACATCATATTTTCTTTAACTCTCTGGGCATGTTTTCCTTTAAATATCTGAATATAATAGTCGCTTTAATGTCTTTATCTGGGTCATCTCAAGGTTGATTTCTACTGACTATTTGTCTTGACTATAGAGCGCAATTTTTCGTTTTCTTGCATGTCTAGTAATTTTTATTGTATATTAGACATTCTAATGACATGTTATAGAAGATTCTGGATTCTGTTACCTTCCTCTTTAGAGTACTGATTTTTGTTCTGAAGGCAGTTCAATTATAGGCTGATCACCTAGAACTCATGAAGGCTTTGTTTTAAACTTTGTTAATGGCAGATACGTGGAAAACCTAAGGTGTCCCCAGGGCCCTCTAAATTGTCGGAATCATCTCCGAACTCTGTCTCCTTCGCAGACATTGTCAGGGTTTTATACTTATTTAGAATAGACCTTACTCTAGGGCTTGGGCATTACTCCTAAGATTTGGCATACTGGTGTCTCAGCTAGATGTCTGAGGTATTAACAAGGTCTCTCCAAGCTGGCTGGGCTGAAACACTAATGTCCCCAGTATCACCTGACCTCTAATCTCTGTTCTGCTTTCAACCCTGTAGTAGTCACTCTATAGTAAGCCTCAGGTAGTCTCATCCTATCCATGTGTTCTCAAGCAAAGACTTTAAGGGGACAACCACACATCTGCCTTACCACCTCTCTAGTGTACTGCCCTATATATTCTATAAATTTCAACTGCCTCAGCTGACCCAAACTCTGATAACTGTTTCCTCAGCTCAGTGAGACCACCATAGCTCTGTTTAGATGCCATCTTGCTACATTATAGTCAGGAAGTTCTCCCCAGACAAACAGCCAGAGCAATCACAGGCCTCATCTCTTGCTTTCCCTTCTCTCAGGGTACAATGGCTAAAAACATGTCTTACATTCTGTCCAGTTTTATGTTGTTTACAACAGAAGGCCTAGTCCAGTAGCCAAAAGCAGAAGAACCCTCCCCCACTCCAGCTGGAATCTAACCCTGTCCCATTACCACCCAACTCCCCTCACCCTCTAGTTAAATGACTTCCTCTCAACCTTTACGTTTTTCCTTAAATATCACTTCCTCAGCAAAGCTTCTGCACCGCTCCCTACCAGTGAAATTAGGTCTCCATTTTATAACCACTTGTCCTACCTTTTCATCACATTTACTATAAATTATAATTACACAATCTTTGCTTTCGGATTTTATTAATGTCATCTCACTCACAAGACCATATGCTCATAACAGCGGGGATAGGAGTACCTGGCTTACTGCTAACCTTTCCCACTCCAACCAACAGTGCCTAATCCAGAGCAAAGCACATAGTAGGTGCTTAGTAAGTATTCATTAAAGAAATAAATATATCAAATAAGACTATCTCTAAATAAGACATGATAAACAATAAACATGAAAATTTTACTAACCTAAAAAAATATGCTGAAATTGAATTTTCAAAACACATTGTTCATGGCCCAGGAAATATTTAAAATTATTTATAACAAGATTTTTAAATAACTGGTATATTTATTTTACTATAAATTTAAGCAACTAAAGGTGTAGAAACTATTTTGTATAACAACATACCATGTACACAAACATTCAACAATTCCAAGTTTTATAACTTCAACTCTATATTATTATATAAGACAACCCAAAAGTTTAGAACCAGAAATGAAGATCTAGAAGTAGTTGTTGTTACTGTTCGCAGAAAGGGAAGTAGAGTATAATTATGAATATGTTACACCAGATGCGAGGAGACTGGGTTCTAGTTCCAACCTCAACATAAATTGGTTGTGAGGTCTTGAACAGGTCATTTAACTTTCCTGGAGCTCAGATTCCTCATCCATAAAATAAGTTCTTTTAATAACTTCCAGCTTTAGCATTCTATGAAAAATCTATATTTTTAAGTTCTAAAATATACAATTTCTTATGATTATAGTTAAATAGGTAAATTACAATACTTTCTTCTATTCTAATATTTTACTTACCAGAAGTCAGATCTTTGTAGTTTTGTTGGTTTGTCAAAACCTGAGTAAGAACAGACCTCATTGCTCCTCCCATTTTAGTTAGGTCTTCTAAAAAGGAAATTTGAGGTTCCAAAAGCTGAAGGACTTTGTTAAGGTCTTTTTCTGATGGTACATCAGCTGCTAAAGAAACAAGTAATTAAGGGTAACTTTCTTTATAAGAGTTTGTAAAAAAATAACAATTATTATTCTTTTAAAATTACAGTGGCCTAGGTGACAGTATTTTACAATAAAAAAAAAATCAATTTAAGAACTGTTTAGAAAGTTGGCATCAGCCCAGCACCCAACCTAGGGCAAACTTGCTCAGGAACTCAGTCCTCTGAGAAAAGGGAAATGGGGAAAAGAGGAGATGACCCCATAAGATATTCAGTACTTAATTTGTTTAAGAAGCAGTAGGGTTAAAGGTTCTAAACTTCCAGATATATAAACATAATCAAAGACCATTTCAAAATAAGATAGTGTTTAAGAAAAAGTTAAGATCACCCCCTAGAATAAAACAAGATAGAACTCAAATATATCAAGATTAGTGTATTAGGACAAAATTATTTCAGCTTTAAATTTAAACCTGTGCAGCAAATATCCCACTCCTTATCATATTGAAAAAATGTAGACTCATGTTAGCTGAAGGCCAAAGCAACTAAAATAAAAGATAACTGTTCTCATAAAAATGGATATTTTTACTAAAAGGAAAAAATTCTAGCGAAGGTATATTTAGTAGAATTGGAGAGAGAGATAAGAAACTTGGACAGCAACTGAGAAACCATGTTAAAGATGAAAAGAAAAAGAGATGTTTCAGAGAAACTGAAGATTAAAAGGAAGTGAACAGAGAAATTTAGAGTTTAGCTATTATCGGTTAAAAGAAAAATACATATAATGGAGACAAAAGGGGATCTGTGTGCCCAGGTAAAGGGATATCAAGTTCATTCAACATTTACTCAGCATCTACTACATTATAAGCACTGAGGCAAAAGTAAATAAGACATAGTTCCTACCCCAAAGAAGTCAAAATCTAGTTCAAAGATAATATGTGAATGGAATTCTAGATAACTCTGAGTCCTGGGACTCAAACCAAAAAAAAAAAAAAAAATTTACTTTCTCAGTGGAAATAGGATACTTATACTACATTTGATTTTAAAATTGATTTTAAACAAAATGTAAATGTCCAAAAAGTGTGTTAACTAGTTCATGAGAAATAATGTGGAAGGCAATTCCAATAACCTAGCTGGTATTTTTTTCCATCATTCCAAAGAAACAATAGTTTGGGACTAAATCATATTATTATTTCTGTCTATATTTTAAGTTATACACTCCTAAAGGACTAGAAGTACTTAACAAAGGATTGTACAGTTTGCTTAAAATGTAGAAATAAGGAAGTATAATGGTTTGCTCACAATAAAGAACACAAGATAGTTTCAGAAATGATGAATATGTTCTATATTTCCTCACAATTTAAGGATGAAGGATAGATAAAAGATAAAAATGTGTGCCATATTTTAAAAATAAATTTATAAGATTATTTATAGAATTAAATAATTCAAATCTCTAAAAATAATGCAAAAATGCAATCCCATATATGATGAACATGCAGGAATCATTAGAAAGGTAAAAGGCATCATAAGAAGTTAATAAATGTGTACTGTACCACTAATTGATAATCTGTAATTCACGATGTCAGCCTGAGAACTTAATAGATCATACCTAAATCCACATATTAAACTAAAGTATATTAATCTAGATTGCAACTACATCTTAAAAGGCTAAGACCTGTAATTTGAACTTTTCTTTTGTCTTTTTAATACTAATATAATGCTTACACCAATACCTATCACCAGTATGAGAGTGAGCAATCTAACCCTCTCATAAGTTTCATAAGTTGCTTTGTGTGTGTGTGTGTGTGTGTGTGTGTGTGTGTGTGTGTGTGTGTTTAACTGTTGTTGTTAGATACCATAGAATCGATTCCAAATCACAGTGACCTCACTGACAGAGTAGAACTGCCCCACAGGGTTTTCTAAGCTGTAATCTTTACAGGAGGAGATCGCTAGGTCTTTCTCCCAGAGGGCCGCTGCATGGTTTGAACCATGAACCTCTCAGTTAGCAGCCGTGAGCTTAACTGTTGTGTCACCCGGGATCCTTATTAAATATAAAGATATATTAAAACCTCTACCAAAAATAATATTAATAATGAAGATTGGTGAAATGTAATTTATCTTCTAAAAAAACTAAGTTAAATGTAAATATTTCCAAGACTTAATTCTGCTCTATCATCATATGATCCCAAATAAAGTCATTTTAATTCCATAAAATGATTATTTTTTCAGTTGCAAAAGGCCAAGTAAGTCTAACCAAAAACATCTAAGACCCTAGGACCAGCTAGCATCAGACTATACCTACTACAAGGTACTTATGCAGTTATATAATTAATTTTTCAGTGTGTTTTCATGCAGTCTCTGTATTTTATAGTCTTCTCATTAAAAATGTTAAGCAAGAAGTGGTATTTGAAAGAATTAACTTTATTATTAATACTAAAACTTTGTTACTTGGGAACTTAAAGTACTGACAAGGAGTGGATTAAAACATACCTGGTTCATTATAGCCTTCTCTTAAGTACTGAATAAGACAAAAAATAAATCTTGGAAGAACAAATTCAGACATCATCAGTAAATCTTTGGGGACACAGGGAATATTTGAACTTGATTTAATTTGATGCCTTTTGCAAAACCTGTAATATGAAAAAGAAAAAAAATTAACAGTAATGTCTAACCTGCCAAGAATATATTACTTCTATTCACAATATTCAGGCCAGTATCAAAGCTGATAAATTGCTCCTTTCTGATTTTTAAGGCACCAAGTTAAAAGAATGTAGTTTTAATCGGTCTTTAAATAAAAAATGGCACTGAGTAAGTCTTTTCATAATAAAAGACCATACCATACCAGTTAGGTTCCAATTAGAATACAAAAAGAAATTTCATTACAGAATTTGGATATTTTTAACTGCCAATTACTACTTTCAAGTCCTGCTTGATTATTTTCTAGCCTTTATAAACCATTAAATACAAACTTATCAATTCCCAAGAATTTGCATTTTCGAGTCTTTAACTCAACTATTTCTGATTTATTGCACTAATGAATAAATGATCTTAAAAACGTTTATTTTAAAAGTTTATTCTCTCAAGTGTACAGTATATTGCTTCTAATCTTGCTTATGCCTATTTTAAAGTATAATTGGTGTACCTGAGCAAAAATGAAGTAAACTACAATCAAAATTCAAATAATCACTATTAAGTTATTTTGTGGCCAAACACAAAATAACCAAACTAATTCTATAAAATGTTTAAAAACAAACTTATTAGGAAGGGTGCAAAACCACTTTAGCTTAAATATATGTATATATATTTAAATAAATAAAGAAAAACTACACTCTCAACTAGAAAGACTTAATTTTATTTTAAAAAAACAGGGGGGTTAGTTCTCTCCAAACTTATGCCATTAGATTTAAATCCCAATGGAATTAACTCACGAATCAATTTCTAAGTTCAAATGGAAGAGAATATGTGTGAAAAAATTAACAAAACTTGAAAAAATGATTAATAATGGTAAACTAAACCTTAAAACATAGTACAAAGCTACTGTAATTAAAACTCTGTGATAAAGTGAAAATATCAACTGACAATTTCAGCAACTACTCCGTGGTAGGGGGGAAAAGGAGGTAAAAGACCACTCTAGACTGAAAGAGGCTTGAAACTAAAGGCAAACAATTTGTTACATATATATTTACCACAATAAAAATAAAAAATAAAAAAGGCTTGAGAGACCCAGGAACAACCTGTAATGTGTGAACCAATTCTAAAAAACCAAAAACTCACTGCCATCGAGTCGATTCCAACTCATAGCGACCTCATAGGACAGAGCAGATCTGCCCCATAGGATTTCCAAGCTGTAAATCTTTACAGAAGCAGACTGCCGCATCTTCCTCCCACGGAGCAGCTGGTGGGTTCAAACCGCCGGCCTTTTGGTTAGTAGCCTAGTGCTTTAACCACTGTGCAACCAGGGCTCCTTAATCCTAACAAACTAACTTTTAAAAAGCATTTTTATATAATCGGGAAAATCTGATTATGAGCTGGATACTAATTCATTAGAGATAATTCTATTAAGTATGATAATGGCATAGTGGTTATATAAAAAATGTTCAAAAATATTTGATGATATTAAGGAATTACTTTGTGTAGGTGTAACAACAACAGCATTGTGATTATCAATGAAAAGGGAAGTCCTTGTCTTTTAAATATATATATTGAATATCTTCAGATGAAATGCTTCAAAATAATCTGGTAGGGTGGAGGGGAGTAAGTAGGAGTATATCAAGACCATCTATGAATTCTTAATTGTTGAAATTGGGAGGCAGTTACATGGGATTTCATTATATTATGTTCAGAACTTTCCACACTAAGAAACCTAAAAATTAAAGACAGAAAATACACATATATTTTTAAAGATGCATACTGAATCATGACGAGGTGAAATGACATGATGTCTGGGATTTGCTTTAAAATACTTCAGTATAGGAGAAGAAAGGATAGAAGAAGCATAGGTGGCAAGAAATTTTCACTATCACACACAGGAATACAGATGGGCCCAGTTTTTGATGACACCTTGGCAAGATCTATAAAAATATTACATGTTCATACTCCTAGCGTAGCATTTCTATTTCTAGTAATTTATAATTCAGAAATACTCCTAAATATTCAAAACATTTATGTACAAAAAAAGATGTTCATTGTATCAGTTTGCAATGCAAAAAAGTTAGAAACAACTCAGGTGTTCGTTAACAGAGGAAAGGTTAACCAAATTATGGTAGCTCTATAAAATGAAGTACTTTACATTTGTTAAAAAGAATGAGATATGACTTCCAGCAACATGGCGCTCTAGGCAGAAGCACCACACCGTCCCTCCACAGTAAAGATCCGAAAAACTAAGCCAAACAGAGGAAACAGCAATCCTGAAACCCTAAACATCAAATGAAGAGATAGAGAACTCAGCCAAGCATCAAATGGAATAAGAAACTGACAGAGAACAGAGAGCAAGGAGACATACATGCAGAGGTTCCCTATCAGCTAACGCAGCACGGATCCGCCATCTTGGACTCCTATCATAGATCAGCGAACGGGGAGTATGAGAAAGCAGCTTCACGGAGCTTCCAGCAGGAGACAGAATAACCGGTAACCAAAGATATACGCTTTCCCACCCCCCACCCTTCTTCACCCCTACTCAGCCTTCCTCTGCTTCCTGCAGCCACAGTCTCTTGGATTCCACCCGCCCACACTGGCCGACTCCCTGAGTGCCATTTGGTGGCTGCTGGTGTCGCTTTTTTCCACTTCTTCTGATTTCTTCCTTACCTCTCACCACCTCTCCCTTTCGCTCAAATACCTGGCTCCATGTGCCATCTTTGCTTCTTCCTGAGGGGCTATGGTGCTCCGCTCGAGTGTGGAATTGCTTCCTGGTCCGTGCTGCCACACTGGTGGGATCCCAGAGCTTTTGGTTTGTTTGTTTGTTTTGAACTGTTTGTTTGTTTTCTTTTCCTTTTGTCAAGTTTGGAGCCCGTTCTGGCCGGGCACTGCTGCGCGGCTTGGGACCTACCCCCTCACCTTACGCAGACATGCAGAGGGATCTCTGAGAGCATTTCTTTTTTCATGTTTTTTTTTGGTATGTGTGTCTTTTTGGGTGTTTTTCTTGTTCTTTTTCTTTAATTTGTTTTCTTTTCCTTCTTGTTCCCTTTTTGTCTTTCTTCATTATTCAGTTTCTCGTCTCTTCCTTCTCTTCCTGTTCCCTGAATACCTGGCGATGAGTGACACCTCTATGCCTCCGAGCCAGGCTGTACTTCAACACCTGGGAACAACCTCCCCAGACCTCGCAGCTGCACCTGTGGGATCCCTGGGGGCTTTTCTTTGCTTTTTTCTTTCTAAGTTTTATTTATTCATTCTTTTCTTTTTTTCTTCTTCTTCCCCTTTTTGTTTTCCTTCCTTTCATAGTCTCTCATCTTTCCACTCCAATGGCAAACTCCTCTAGCACTCTTTTTTGTTTGTTTGTATGTTTTTGGCTCTTGTTCCTCTCTCTTCTCTCCCATACCCACCTTAGCTCCACACATCACAATCTCCCCCCTCCATCCTGTCTACCTGCACCGTGCACTTAACATCACACCACCAAGCAGCACAGGCACGGCCTACTGAAACCTGCCCTGCACACTGATTACCGACCCGCCCTGGTGGTTGTAGTAAGTGCCACGAACAACCCATCCCAGCAACTCCTCTTCAGCTAGACCTGTCCTGGAGCAAGTGACCCTGCGAATTGGAGATGGAGGCAAAAAGTGTCGCGCCCACAGACGAGCAAACAACAAAGTACACACAGCCCGCCTGCTCAGACATAGCTAAATTTAAAAAAAAAAGGATGAAACAAAAAAATCTACAATCAATAAACAAGAAAAATAACTACTGAATGCCCTGAAAACAGCAGACAATATCAAAACATTTACAAACAGGACAGGATGGTTCCAGTAGGCATCCAAAATAAAACATCAGATGACTTTCCAGTAGAAGAAAAGGCACCAGAACTACCTGATAGGGAATTCAAATCCCTAATACTCAGAATTATGCAAGAGTTGAAGCAAAAAAAAGAAAAAACGAGGAAAAAACAGACAAATTCATGGAAAAGGCAGACAAAAAAACGGAAGAATTCAGAAAAATTATGCAGGAACAAAATGCCAAAATAAATTCACAACTAGAAACTATACAAAAACAACAATTAGAAATCCAAAAGATAAACAAGAAGATTTCAGAAATGGACAGTGTTATAGAAGGGCTGAGGAGCAGATTTGAAACGGTGGAAGACAGGATCAGTGGAATTGAAGACAAACAGTTGGATACAACTCTGAGGAAAACTCAGAAAAAAGAACAAAGAAAAATGAAGGGACCATGACAATTATGTGGGATACAATCAAAAGAAAAAATTTGCGAGTGATCGGAGTTCCAGAACAGGGGGAGAAAACAGAAAACACAGAGAGAATCATTGAAGAACTGCTGACAGAAAACTTCCCCAGTATCATGAAAGATGAAAAGCTGGCCATCCAAGAAGCTCAATGAACCCCATATAGGAGAGACCTCAAAAGAAAATCACCAAGGCATATCATAATCACACTCACCAAAACCAAAGACAAACAAAGAATCCTGAGAGCAGCTCGTGAAAAACAAGAAGTTACATACAAAGGAGAAACAATAAGACTAAGCTCAGATTATTCCGCAGAAACCATGCAGGCAAGAAGGCAATGGGATGACATATATAAGACCTTGAAAGAAAAAAATTGCCAGCCAAGAATAACATATCCTGCAAAACTCTTATTCAAAAATGATGGTGAAATTAGGACATTTCCGAATAAACAGAAATTAAGGGACTATGTAAAAACCAAACCAAACTTACAAGAATTATTAAAGGGAGCCCTTTGATCTGAGAACAAACAACTTCAGCTCACAGGCTGAATCTAGGACACAGGATCGTACCAGCCAGATACCAATCTAGGAAATGAACTCTCAAGGACTATCCAAAACCAAAAGAAATACAGCAGGGAATCAGAGCAGTTAATCTGTAAATGACAACAACATCAGAACAATAAAAGAGGGAATAAATGGTGTAGGTATAGAACCTTCTAATGGACAGGAAGGCAAGGTGATACCAAGAAATAACAGACTGCTTCAAACTTAGAAAGATAAGGGTAAATTTCACGGTAACCACAAAGAAAGTTAACAAACATACTCATAAAAATAAAGGGGAAAAACATAAAGTCTCAGTGAAAACAAAACCTTTAAACACAAAAGAAATGAAAAAAAAAAAATCCACAAACACAAGGAATTCAGCACAAGAGAGTAAAAGGAACAAAGAAAACGTCGGCACCAAAAAAAAAGCACTACAAAATGACAGTAATAAACTCATGTCTATCAATAACTACACTGAATGTAAATGGCCTCAATGTCGTCACAAAAATAGACATATACACACCCACATTCATGACAGCATTGTTCAGAGTAGCAAAAAGATGGAAACAACCTAGATGCCCATTAACGAATGGATAAACAAACTATGGTACATACACACAATGGAGTACTACACAACGATAAAGAACAATAATGAATCTGTGAAGCATCTCATAACATGGATGAAACTTGAGGACATTAGGCTGAATGAAATAAGTCAATCACAAAAGGATAAATATTGTATGAGACCTCTATTGTAAAAACTCATGAAAAAGTTTACACACAAAAAGTAACAATCTTTGTTGGTTATGAGGGATGGGAGGGGTGGGGGGAATACTAAATAGACAATAGATAAGTGGTATCTTTGGTGAAGGGTGAGACAGTACACAATACTCAGGAAACCAGCGCAACTTGTACAAGGAATGGTCGTGGAAGCTCCACAGACACTTCCAAACTCCCTGAGGGACTGAATTGCTGGGCAGAGGGCTGTGGGAACCATGGTCTCAGGGAACATCTAGCTCAACTGGCGTAACACAGTTTATAAAGACAATGTTCTACATTCTACCTTGCTGAGTAGCATTTGGGGTCTTAAAAGCCTGTGAGCAGCCGTCTAAGATACTCCACTGGCCTCATCCCTTCGGAAGCAAGGGAGAATCAAGAGAACAGGATACAAGGAAAAGATCAGTCCAAAGGACTAATGGACCACAGCTACCACGGCCTCCACCAGACTGAGTCCAGTACAGCTAGATGGTGCCTGGCTACCACCACTGACTGCTCTGACCAGGATCACAACAGAGGGC
>NW_004443973.1:14481654-14502764 GCF_000243295.1 Trichechus manatus latirostris
GGCTACCACCACTGACTGCTCTGACCAGGATCACAACAGAGGGTTCTGGACAGAGCTGGAGAAGAATGTAGAACAAAATTCTAACGCACACACAAAATAGACCAAATTTACTGGCCTGAAAGAGACTGTAGAAACCCCGAGAGTATGGCCCCCAAACACCCTTTTAGCTCAGTGGTAAAGTCACTTCTGAGGTTAACCATTCAGCCGGCGATTGCACAGCCCCTTAAAACAAAATGGGACTAATGAGGCACAGCAGTCCAGGGACAAGGACTAGAAGGCAGAAGGGGACAGGAAAGCTGGTGATTGGGAATCCAAGGTTGAGTAAGGACAGTGTTGACATGTAGTGGGGTTGTTATCCATTGTCATAGGGCAACACGTATACTAACTGTTAAATGAGAAACTATTTTGTTCTATAAACCTTCGTTTAAAGTGAGAATAGCAGCACAACTGGAAGAATGTAATCGATGTCACTGAATTGTGCATGTAAAAATTTTTGAAATGGTGTATCTTTGGCTATGTATATTTTCACCAATAAAAAAGGTCCTCCAAGGTCAAGAAGGGAGAGGGTTGACATGTCGTGGGGTTGTTAACCAATGTCATAAGACAATATGTGTACTGACTGTTTAATGAGAAAATATTTGTTCTGTAAACCTTCACCTAAAGGACAATTAAAAAAAAAAAAAAAAAGGTCGAGAAGGGAGTGTGTTGACATGTCGTGGGGTTGTTAACCAATGTCATAAGACAATATGTGTACTGACTGCTTAATGAGAAACTATTTGTTCTGTAAACCTTCACCTAAAGTACAATTTAAAAAAAAAAAAAAAAGGTCAAGAAGGGAGTGTGTTGACATGTTGTGGGGTTGTTAACCAATGTCGTAAAACAATATGTGTACTGACTGGTGAGAAACTATTTGTTCTGTAAACCTTCACCTAAATAAAAAAAAAAAAAAAAAATTTCCTAAAAAAAAAAAGAATGAGATAGATCAACAAGTTCTGAAGTAGAATCATATCAGAGATAAATTTAATGAGAAAAATTATGTAATAGTATATACATTATAATCTGTTTTATAAATAAAATTTTGGAGAAGAAAGAGAAAGAAAATGTCAATATATTTAAGAAAAAATATTTAGAGAAATGTATACTAAATTTGATAGAAATTAACTACAGGTGGGATATGGTGAACATTTACCTTCTAAACTAATTTCTTACTTCTGCGTAACAAATACACGTGTAAGTTTTATAATCAAAAGGAAAATACTTAAGCCAAAAACAAACAATAAAAAGTTATGCTATACTTTTGGTTTTAGTTCCATGATTTACAGCATTAATTCTCAACCTTTTTTGGGTCATGGACCCTTTTGAGAATCTAATGAAAGTTAGGCTCTCTCTTAAGGGAAAAATATGCACACACATAAAAATATAACATTCAGAGTATTCACCACACTGCTGAAGTCTACCCATCCTTAAGGCAGAGCTTCCCAAATGTGAGGCCAGTAGATTACAATGTAGAGGTATGGATTTCTACACTCAAGGTAGGACCTGCGCAGCCTCCTCAGTTGCCTCTGTGTCCCATCCAAATATCATTTTCCATGTCTAGCAAATTACGAAAAAGTTTGGAAGCACTACATCTAAAGGTCCAAAACTTGATTTAAAGGGAAATACAAACTTAAGAACTTGCTCTCATGGGCTAAACTTTTCTACTGGGCGGGTAGGGAAAGGTAGAGGAGAAAGAGAAACAAGAAAATAAACATGAAAATATCTGATAGTAATAAGCTCTATAAGATAATTTAACAGGATGATGTACAGACCATGCCCCACTAGGCACCTTCAGATTGGGTTTGTCAGGGAAGGACTTTCTGAAGAGGTGATACTTTGGCTACAGCCCAAATAACAGGAGGAAGCTAGGCATGCAAAGCTCTGTAAGTAGAGCATATGTGGAGCTAGAGAAACAAAGAAGAAAAAAAGGGGAAAGGGAGGCAGGGAAGAAAGGAAAAGGAAAAGGGAGAGGGGATTCTGGTAACATCTGCAAATTACTGAGACTTGGTGAGGGTAAGGAGGGCAAGGAGAAGTGTACTCAACTCAGTCACATATTTCAAGAACTAGAAAACCATCTGAGATAATAAATTTGCCTATAAATTAGCCTTTGGCAAGTACATCCCATTCCCACTTTAGCACCAATTGCACATACATACATTGTTTTGCATATAATTTTAGGTAATACATAGAGGTTTCCCGAAGATTCATACTCCCCATATTAAAAACCCCTGATACAGTACATCTCCTTCATTTAACAGATAGGGAAATCTCAGAAACATTAAATGACATCCCTAACAAAACTGTTAAAAGATTCCTCGAGATCACAAAAGGTGTACCATAAAGGTATATGGTATCTACCTAAACTAATTCATATTTGTAATGTGATCCCAGGAAAAATTTCAATAAGAAATAAACAAGTTGATTCTAAAGCTCATATGAAAAAAGAAGTGAGAATTGCTAAAAAATTATGAAAAACAGGAATAATGAAGGTGGAGAAGCTTTATCATATATTAAAACACATTTTAAATTTGAGATAATCAATATGATATTGTATTCAGCCTTATGGAACACATTCTAAGGAAGAAAAACAGAAAAAATAATAAATACAATTAAGTAAACTACTGAGCAGAGAAAGGAAGAGTCAAGCCAGTGATTTGATTCCAAAGTCAGCTATATGTGCTCTTGGGCCATCTCTCTAGATAACCATTTGTATATCTCTAAAATGTAGGACTTGATTGAGGTGTGGATCCGTCTCATGTCTAAGACCATTAGATTACATGAGTGATTAAGAACTAAGAGGAAAAATTTTAAATTCTACCTATACGGGTTTAAATATTATTTGGATACCATATGATTTAGCAATCCTACTCCTAGGAATATATCCTAGAGAAATAAGAGTCGTCACACAAATAGACAGATGTACACCTGTGTTCACTGCAGCACTGTTCACAATAGCAAAAAGATGGAAACAACCTAGATGCCCATCAACAGATGAATGGATAAAACTATGGTACATGCACACTATGGAGTATTACACAACGATAAAGAACGATCAATCTGCGAAGCATCTCATAACATGGATGAATCTGGAGGGCATAATGCTGAATGAAATAAGTCAATCACAAAAGGGCAAATATTGTATGAAACCACCACTACTGTAAAAGCTCATGAAAAAGTTTACACACAAAAATAAACAATCTTTGATGGTTACAAGGGAGGAGAGGGGTGGGGATGGAAAAACACTAAATAGAAAATAGGTAAGTGGTAACTTTGAAGGGTAAGACAGTACACAGTACTAGGGAAGCCAGCACAACTTGTACAAAGCAAGGTCATGGAAGCTCCATAGACACATCCAAATTCCCTGAGGGACTGAATTGCTGGGTTGAGGGCTGTGGGGACCATGGTCTTGGGGAACATCTAGCTCAACTGGCATAACATAGTTTATAAAACTGTTCTACATTCTACTTGGTGAGTAGCATCTGGGGTCTTAAAAGCCTGTGAGCAGCCATCTAAGATATAAACTACTCCACTGGTCTCACCCCTTCAGGAGCAAGAGAGAATGAAGAAAACTAAAGATACAAGGGAAAGATTAGTCTACCAAGGCCTCCACCAGACTGAGTCCAGTACAACTAGATGATGCCTGGCTACCACTGACTGCTCTCACAGGGATCACAGCAGATGGTCCTGGACAGAGCTGGAGAAAAATGTAGAACAAAATTCTAACTCACAAAAAAAGACCAGACTGATTGGCCTGACAGAGACTACAGAAAATCCTGAGAGCATGGCCCCCGGATACCCTTTTAGCTCAGTAATGAAGTCAGTCCTGAGGTTTATCCTTCAGCCAAAGATTAGACAGGTCTATAAAACAAAATGAGTCTAAAGGGGCACATCATCCCAGGAGCAAGGACTAGAAGGCAGGAGGGGACTGGAAAGCTGGTAATAGGGAACTCAAGGTCAAGAAGGGAGACTGTTGACATGTCATGGGGTTGTTAACCAGTGTCATAAAACAATATGTGTACTAACCGCTTAATGAGAAGCTAGTTTGTTCTGTAAACCTTCATCTAAAGTACAATAAAAAATAAATAAATAAATATTATTTGGGGGGCCCTAAAGTACTGAAAGAGCAAAAGCAAAATATTTAAGAAACTAAAAATTCTGAATTCATTACAGAGTGCCTGTAAGATCAGAAGAGGTGTTGTAAATGTACTAAACTATTAACATAGTAAACAAATCATAAATTGAAAGGTTGAAGGCAGAAAGAAAATATAACAACAGTACATGAAAATACAGATTAATTACTCTGGAATAGACTCAGAGAAATCGTATTGAAATAATTAGATAACCAGCTAAACGGGGCAGGGTAGGAAAAAATCAGTAATTATTTTAATTGTTCTTTAAGACAATGCTGTATGAAAATCCTTCCTGACCACAGATTTGTTTATCAGTTTTGTTCCGACTCTTTTTTCTATGGCAATGTCGTTAAGAGTTGGTATAAGAGTGTTTCGAGGTTCTCTAATCTTCAGAATATCTTTGACTCTCCAGTTGAAATATTACTCCCATTTGCAAACTATGCATTAAATAAACTTCAATCGATTTCTATTATTGGCTTAATATGATTTTTTTTAACAGAACACAAGTCTACTTAATCCAGTAACCAAATTAATCTATTAATCCATTGATCCATTCTTAATCAAATGGGGCTAGTGCTCTTTAGATAGTGAGGAAAGTGTTTAAAACAGATCTGAATCGCTGGTTCAAATATCTAAGCTATATCTCAACTACAAAATGAAAAGCTGGTAGTAAATTATCTCCAAGGTTTGTTCCAGCATTAAATTCTATATACGCATTTACATAAGGCACAGAGAGGTTAATTCATGTTGTCCTCTAACCATAAATAATCACCAGAAAAAAATAAGCATGGAGAGTAAGGTCACAGGCAGTATGAGTACCTCTGAAAAGATGTCTTCATACAGATGGACAAGCAGTAAGCAAAAGGATGGTTCATAATTCAACGCAATATTTACTCAGCACAGACTCCAATCCAGAAGACCTGGGTCCCAAATTTGCCACTTCCTTGCTACTCATGAGTTTCTCTTAGCCTTACTTTTCTCCTCTATAATATGAGGCCAATAATATCAATGTCAGATATTTTTGTGGAGAGTTAAAGAAAAAAATGCAAATTAGGAAACTAAAATGGTAGCTTTTAATAAAACCTATCAAGAATTACAGTAAAAGAATGGTAGCACAACTCAAAGAATGTAATCAGTGTTAACTAAATAGTACATGTAGAAACTGTTGAATTGGAGTACATTTTGTTGTGTATATTCTCAACAACAACAATATAAAAAAAATTTAGAAAAAAATGAACTGAGAGAAAAAAAGAATAATAGTAAATGTGGTCTAAACATACCAATTTAAAGTCAAAGATTGTCAGATTGGTAAAAAAGCGAAATCTGGATATAACCCCTCCACAATAAACCCACTTTAAATATAAAGACATAAAAATGTATGTAAGTTGAACGTAAAAGAATGGAAAGATATATACCATGCAAATTCTATATGATTTAAGAATGTCCTACACAACTTATAAATAACAAGTTAAAAATGCCTAATTGAAAAATTAAGAAATTTGACATTACATATTTTTAGAAAAATCTACTCATGAAAGCACGTAAGAGTAGTCTTCTAACACCTGTGGCCCTCCTTCTGGGAAGACAGTTCTCACCCAAAAACAGAGCAGAAAGCACATATACAGAAGAAAATCTATTTACGTGACTGACATAAGTGTAGCTACCTATACGAATATAGCACATAGTATTGTACTATATATAAGTATACACTTCATCGTCCTTATGAGGAACCTATACATAGACCAGGAGGCTATCATTCGAACAGAACAGGGGAATACTTCACACTTTAAAGTCAGGAAAGGTGTCCATCAGGGTTGTATCCTTTTGCCATACTTATTCAATCTGTATGCTGAGTAAATAATCTGAGAAACTGGGCTATACGACAACATGGCATCAGGATTGGAGGAAGACTCCTTAACAACCTGTGATAAACAGACGACACAACCTTGCCTGCTGAAAGTGAAGAGGACGTGAAGCACTTACTGATGAAGATCAAAGACTAAAGCCTTCAGTATGGATTACACCTCAACATAAAGAAAACAGAAATTCTCACAACTGGACCAATAAGCAACATCATGATAAACGGAGAAAAGATTGAAGTTATCAAGGACTTCATTTTACTTGGATTCACAATCGATGCCCACGGAAGCAGCAGTCAAGAAATCAAACAATGTACTACACTGGGCAAATTCGCTACCGAAGACCTCTTTAAGATGTTAAATAGCAAAGATATCACTTTAAGGACTAAAGTGAGCCTGACCCAAGCCATGGTATTTTCAATTGCCTCATATGCGCGCAAAACCTGGACAATGAATAAGAAAGACCAAAGAAGAATTGACACCTTTGAATTACAGTGTTGGCAAAGAATACTGAGTATACCATGGTCTGCCAGAAAAACAAATAAATCTGTCTTGGAAGAAGTACAGGAACAACGCTCCTTAGAAGCAACGACGGTGAATGTCTTAGTTATCTAGTCCTGCTGTAACAGAAGTACCACAAGTGAATGGCTTTAACGAAGAAATTTATTCTCTCATAGTCTAGGAAGTTAGAAGTCCGAATTCAGGGTGCCAGCTCCAGGGCAAGGCTTTCTCTGTCAGCTCTGGGGGAAGATCCTTGTCATCAATCTTTGCCTGGTCTTGGAGCTTCTCGGCACGGGGACCTCAGGTCCAAAAGATGCACTATTCTCCTGGCTCCTGTTTCTTGGTGGCATGAGGTCCCCTCCCCCCACCATCCCATCCCCCCACCCCGCTTCTCTCTTTTATATTTCCAAAAGAGATTGACTGAAAACACAACCTAATCTTATAGACTGAGTCCTGCCTCATTAACATAATTGCCTCTAATCCTGCCTCATTAACATCACAGAGATAGGATTTACAACACATAGGAAAATCACATCAGATGATAAATGGTGGAGAATCACACGATACTGGGAATTATGGCCTAGCCAAGTCGACATACATTTTTGGGGGACACAATTCAAACCATGACATTCCATTTTCTGGCTCCAAAAAATTGATGTCCTTGCCACATTTAAAACACATTCACCCCATTATATCATAGCAAAAGTCTTAAATCAATTCCAAGTCCAAAATTGAAAAATTCCTCTTCATCTGTGAAATCTACAAGTTATCTGTTTCCAAAGTGCAATGTTGGAACAGGCACAAGCTAGATATTTGCATTACAAATGGGAGAACTGGAGAGAAAGAAGGGATAACAGGCACCAAGCAAGCCAGCTGAACACATTACATTAGCTCTCAAGCCTTGAAAATAATCCTCTGTTCTCTGAAACCATTTAGGCAATGGCCCTGCCCTCTGGAGTCTTGGTGTTGGCCACACTCTCCAGATTCTGGGTAGGGCCCCCCAGCCCTGGGCTTCAGCTCTGCCTTCCAGGACCACTGGACTGGCAATTCTGCTCCTTCACATTTGGGTGGTCCCATTCTCCTAGTCCATCTGAGTGGCGACCCTACCCCCTCGGCCCCAGCAGGTCCTGTTCTTCTACTCTTTGGGTGTGGCAGCCCTGCATCCTTAGCTTTAAGCAGCAGATCCAACCCCATTCCGCTAGCACGCTTTAACAGCAGTCCCACAGCCCCACACTCCAGAACCAAGTTGGTGTAGATCTGATTCTTGAAACCTAGGACGCTGTGGCCCCACTCTTTTAAGCCCTAGAGGCCATGGCTCCACCCTTTGAGACCCCTGGGGTCGTGTCCTTACCCTTCGAGACTGAGGCCGTTCTGCTTCCTGTGTTCCTTGTCTCTTCAGTTTCTGCTTCTGCTTTCTGGTTCCTTGGCCTTTCGGCCCCTTGGGCCTTACGGCCTGCAGGTGCCCTCCTGGGGCAAGTGTTCCAAAGCTCTTCAGCTCCACCAATAAGAGCCCGCAGGTACCCTATTCCCCCAGTAAACTTCGTCTGGAATGCATTCAGCTCTCTTGTTCCATGCGTCAGCAAGTCTAGCTCCACTGATCAGTGCTCAGAGGCACCCCACTCTACCAGGGAGCCTCCTACCAAGGGCACTCAGCTCTCTCACTCCATGGGTCAGCTCCAGTGCTGTGTCACGCTGGTGTCTTGGTTGTGCTACTACCATTTCTCTGCTGCAGTTTCTCTGCTGCTGCTTCTCGTCATCTGCACCATCTCTAACGTAACAGCTTTTCTCACTTCCTTCTGAGACCTCACCAGAATGGTCCTCAACATCCGTAATTCCACCAACTGTCTCTTCAAGACAATCTAAGCTTTTACTATTAGGTACTTTAAAATTCTTCCAGACTGTACCCACTCACACTTTCAAAGCTGCTTCAATATTTTAGGTATCTATTAGAGCAGCACTCCACTCCCAGTAACAAAGTCTGTCTCTTAGTTAATTAGTGCTGGTATAACAGAAATACCACAAGTAGATGGCTTTAACAAAGATAAATTTATTCTCTCACACGCTAGGAGTCTAGAAGTCCAAATTCAGGATGCCAGCTCCAGGGGAAGGCTTTCTCTCTCTGTTAGCTCTAGCGGAAGGTCCTTGTCATCAATCTTCCCCTGGTCTAGGAGGTTCTCAGCACAGTGACCTCAGGTCCAAAGGAAGCGCTGCTCTCCTGGCTCTACTTTCTTGATCGTATGGGGTCCCCATGTCTCTCTGCTCACTCTTCTCTTTTATATCTCAAAAGAGATTGACTAAAGATACAACCTAATCTTGTAGACTGAGTCCTGCCTCATTAAAATAACTGTCTCTAATCCTGCCTCATTAACATCATAAAGATAAGATTTACAACACATAGGAAAATCACATCAGATGACAAAATGGTAGACAATCACACAATACTGGGAATCATGGACTGGCCAAGTTGACACTATGGGGAAAACAATTCAATCCGTTAAGAGACAGGAATTCAAGATGGAGCCCAGCAAACTCCCTCAGCTGAGAAGATGAAGCTGACAGTTCAGGGAAATCAGTGCAGCTACAGTTCACAAGCCAGAGTGCCAAAGAGAAAAAAATTCCACAGAGAAAAAGCCACAAGTATCTACATAAGGTGCCCCCAAGTATTTGAGTATTCACCAGATTACTGATCACATGAGTGTGAGGAAACTATCCAAGGCTAGGGGGTAAAAAGCATCTGAAAGGATTAGACAACAGGGCCTGCCTCACATATATAACTGGGAATGGTGTCTGTTCCCATCAGCTAGACTGTACAAACTCATAATTTATGAGATATTAGGTAGAAAACTCAGAACATTTCCTCAATAGTGGGAAATAATTATTCCCAGACTGAGAACTCCTGCAGACCCACTGTATAAAGCATACAACAAAACCTGAAAGGATCAAATTGTTTCCAAGGAAATGAATTACACATCAAAACAAAGTTCAAGAATATTCATAAATATACAAAACATCAAGCAACCAAAAAAGTAAAATTTACAATGTCAGGCATCCATTTTGACATACAAAGAAGAAAACACATCCTATAATAAGGAAACTAATCAGTAAAAAATGACCCAGCAATAACAAAGGCGTTAGAACTAACAGACAACAACATTAAAAGTTATTGTAACAGTATTCCATATGTTCAAAAAGTAGAGATGTGAGACATATAAAAAATCATCTCATTAAATATAAATGATCTAACTACCATTGTTAAAGATGGTCAGAGTGAATAACAAAGCAATGCTCAACAAGATCAACTGCCTAAAAGAAATGACTTTAAATATAAAGACATAAATAGATTAAAAGAAAAAACATGGAAAATACACACCATGCTAATACCAATCAAAAGAATCATGAGTGACTATATTAAAAGACAAAGTAGAGTTCAGAACAGGGAATATTACCAGAGATAAAAAAAGAGATATAATGATAAAGGGATCAATTCACCAGGAAGGCAAAACAATCTTAAGTGTCTATGCACCTAACAACAGAGCTTCAAAATATGAGAGACAAAAACCTGACAGAAATTTAACAAGAAAAAGACAAATCCACAATTGTAGTTGGAGACTTCAACCCTCCTTTTCATACTCAATAGAACAAGCAGATAGGAAAGCAGGAAGAATATACAAGATCTCCAATCCACCAAGAAGATATAACAATCCACCAAAAAGACATAACCTTAATAAATATCTATACATCCAATGAAAGGGCTTCAAAATACATAAACTCCAACAGCACTGAAAAGAGAATTAGACAATCCACAATAATAGTAGGGACTTCAACACACCACTCTTTACAAAGGACATATCATCCAGAAAGAAGTTCAATAAAGACACGGAAGATTTAAATGCCACAATCAACCAACTTGACCTCATAAACATACATAGAACACTCCACCCAATAGGAGCAAAGTATACATTCTTTTCCAACACACATGGAACATTCTCTAGAAAAAAAAACACACTTTAGGCCACAAAGAAACTCTTAATAAAATCCAAAACATTGCAATAATGCAAAGCATTCTCTCTGCTCACATCCATAAAAGAAGAAATCAACAACAAGAAGAGCAAGAAAAAAAATCAAATACATGGAAACTGATTAACATCTTGCTTAAAACAACAGGGTAATTGAAGAAATCAAAGAGGGAATCGAAAACTTCCTAGACTCAAATGAGAATAAAAACACACCCTATCAAAACCTTTGGGACACAGCAAAGGCAGTGCTCAGAGGTCAAGTTATAGCAATAAGATCACACATCAAAAAAGAAGAACAGGCCAAAATCAAAACATGAGCCCTACAACTCGAATGAATAGAAAGAGAACAAAAAAGAAGCTGATAGCCACCAAAAAAAGGAAATAATAAAAATTAAAGCATAAATAAATGACATAGAAAACAGAAAAAAAAATAGAAACAATCAACAAAACCAAAAGTTGGTTTCTTGGAAAGATCAACAAAATCAAAAAACCACTGGTCAAACCGACAAATGAAAAACAGGAGGAAGCAAATAACCCAAATAAGAAATAAGATGGGCAACATGACAACAGATTCTACTGAAATTAAAAGAATTATAACAGAATACTATGAAAAATTGTACTCTAACAAATTTGAAAACCTAGACGAAATGGACAAATTTTTAGAAACACACTACCTAACTAAACTAACACAAACAGAGGTAGAACAAATAAATAAACTTGTAACAAACGAAGAGACTGAAAAGGTAATTTAAAAACTCCCAACAAAAAAAAAGCCCTGGCCCTGACGGTTTCACTGGAAGAGTCTACCAAATTTTCAGAGAAAAGTTAACACCACTACTACTAAAGGTATTTCAGAGCATATAAAAGGATGGAACACTCCCAAACTGATTCTATGAAGCCAGCATAACCCTGATACCAAAACCAGGTAAACACAACACACAAAAAAAGATTAGAGACCACTATCCTTCATGAACACAGACGCAAAAATCCTCAACAAATTTCTAGACAACATATCAAAAAAATAATTCACCATGATCAAGTAGGATTCATACCAGGTATGCAGGCATGGTTCAACATTAGAAAAACAATCGATGTAATCCATCTCATTAATAAAACAAAAGACAAGAACCACATGATCTTATCAATTGATGCAGAAAAGGCATTTGACAAAGTCCAACATCCATTCATAATAAAAACTCTCAGCAAAATAGGAATAGAAGGGAAATTCCTCAACATAATAAAAGGCATTTATACAAAGCCAACAGCCAGCGTCATTCTAAATGGAGAGAGTCTGAAAGCATTCCCCTTGAGAATGAGAACCAGACAAGGATGCCCCTTATCACCACTCTTATTCAACATTGTGCTGGAGGTCCTGGCCAGAGCAATTAGGCTAGAAAAAGAAATAAAAGGCATCCAAATTGGTAAGGAAAAAGTAAAAGTTATTGCTATTTGCAGATGATATGATCTTATACACAGAAAACCCCCAAAGAATCCACAAGAAAACTACTGGAACTATTAGATTTCAGCAAAATATCAGGATACAAGGTAAACATACAAAAATCTCTACACCAACATAGAGAACTTCCAAGAGGAAATCACCAAATCAATTCCATTTACAATAGCCCCCAAGAAGATAAAACACTTAGGAATAAATCTAACCAGAGACGTAAAAGACCTATGTAAACAAAACTACAAGACACTACTGCAAGAAACCAAAAAAGAGACCTACATAAGTGGAAAAACATACTTCGCTCATAGATAGGAAGACTCAAGATTATGAAAATGTCAATTCTACCCAAAGCAATCTACAGATACAATGCAATACTGATTCAATTCTAGCAGCATTTTTTAAGGAGATGGAGAAACAAATCACCAATTTCATATGGAAAGGGAAGAGACCCCACATAAGTAAAGCATTACTACTGAAGAAGAACACAGTGGGAGGCCTCACACTACCTGATTTTAGAACCTATTATACCGCCACAGTAGTCAAAACAGCCTAGTACTGGTACAGCAACAGATACATAGATGTGGAACAGAATTGAGAATTCAGACGTAAATTCATCCACCTATGAGCAGCAGATATTTGACAAAGGCCTAAAGTCAGTTAACTGGGAAAAAGACAGTCTCTTTAACTAATGGTGCTGGTATAACTGGATATCTATCTGCAAAAAAATGAACCAAGGCTCATACCTCACACCATACACAAAAACTAACTCAAATTGGAACAAAGACCTAAATATAAAATCTAAAACAATAAAAATCATGGAAGAAAAAGTAGGGACAACACTAGGAGCCCTAATACATGGCATAAACACAATACAAAACATTACTAACAATGCACAAACACCAGAAGAGAAACTAGATAACTGGGAGCTCCTATAAGTCAAACACTTATGCTCATCAAAAGACTTCACCAAAAAAGTAAAGAGACAACCTACAGACTGGGAAAAAATGTTTGGCTACAACAAATCCGATCAGTGTCTAAATCTCTAAAACGTACAAGATACTGCAAAACCTCAACAATGAAAAGACAAATAACCCAATTAAAAAAAGGGCAAAGGATATGAACAGGCACTTCGCCAAAGAAGACATTCAGATGGCTAACGGATACATGAGGAAATGCTCAGGATCATCAGCCATTAGAAAAATGCAAATCAAAACTACAATGAGATACCACCTCACCCCAACAAGGCTAGCATTAATCAAAAAAAACACAAAATAATAAATGTTGGAGAGATTATGGAGAGACTGAATACTTACACACTGTTGGTGGGAATGTAAAATGGTACAATCACTTTAGAAATCAATTTCGCACTTCCTTAAAAAGCTAGAAAGAGAAGTACCATATATTCCAGCAATCCTACTCCTTGGAACATATCCTACAGAAATAAGAGCTGTCACACAAATAGATATATGCACACCCATGTTCACTGCAGCACTGTTCAAAACAGCAAAAAGATGGAAACAACCCAGCTGCCCATCAACAGACAAATGAATAAACAAATCATGGTATATTCACACAATGGAAAACTACACAACAATAAAGAACAACAATCAATCCGAGAAACATTTCATAACATGGATGAATCTGGAAGGCATTATGCTGAGTAAAATCAGTCAGTCACAAAAGGACAAATATTGTATGAGACCACTATTAAAAGAACTAAATATTGTACAAGACCACTATTATCTTAGGTGAAGGGAAGGACAACATACAATACAGGGGAAGTCAGCACAGCTGGACTAAACCAAAAGCTAAGAAGTTTCCTGAATACAACCAAACACTTCAAGGGACAGAGTAGCAGGGGTTGGGGGTCTGGCGACCATGCTTTCAGGAGACACCTAGGTCAACTGGCATAACAAAGTTTATTAAGACAATGTTCTGCATCCCACTTTGGTGAGTGGCATCTGGGGTCTTAAAAGCTAGCGAGTGGCCGTCTAATATATGTCAATTGGTCCCAACCCACTTGGAGCAAAGGAGAGTGAAGAACACGAAAGACACAAGGAAAATATTAGCCCAAGAGACAGAAAGGGCCACATAAACCAGAGACTCCATCACCCTGAGACCAGAAGAACTAGATGGTGTCTGGCTACCACCATGACTACCCTCGTGGGAAATAACAACAGAGAGTCCCTGACAGAGTAGCGGAAAAGCAGGGTGCAGAACTCAAATTCTCGTAAAAAGACCAGACTTAATGGTCTGAGACTGGAAGGACCCCGGAAGACATGGCCCCCGGACTCTCCGTTAGACCAGAACTGAAACCATTCCCAAAGCCAACTCTTCAGACAAAGATTAGACTGGACTATGGGACAAAAATGATACTCGTGAAGAGACTGCTTCTTAGCTCAAGTAGATACATGAGACTAAATGGGCAGCTTCTGTCCAAAGGCAAGATGAGAAGGCAAAAAGGAACAGGAGCTAGTTGAATGGACACGGGAAATCAAGGGTAGAAAAGAGGAGCGTGTTATCACATTATAGGGAGAGCAGCGAGGGTCACATAGCACAGTGTGTATACATTCTTGTATGAGAAACTGACTTGAACTGCACACTTTCACTTGAAACACACACACAAAAAAATTAATTAAAAAAAATTTTTTTTAAGTGAAAAGGCAACCCAAAGAGCTTAGGAAGATATTTGCAATAGATAAATCTGAAAAAGTATTCTTATTCAGAATATATTAAAAACAATATATACAAAAAAATAAGAAAAAGACAGATGACTCAACAGAAATATGAACAAAATGACTGAATAGACAGACACTCAACAAAAGGTAATATTTAAAGTGTCAATTGCTGTTAGTTGTTGATTCCAACTCACGGTGACCTCATGTGGTACAGAGTAGAGATACTCCACAGGGTTTCCAGGCCTGTCTTCCAAGGCATCTTTGGATGGGTCCAAACCACTAACCTTTTGGCTAGTAGTTGAGTGCTTAACTGTTTGCACCACCCAGGGATTCCTTAAATGGCCAATAAATAATGGAAAAAATGTTCAACTTCATTAACCATCAGGAAATGCAACCAAACCAAAATAAGATACCAGGCCACACCAATTAGAACAGTAAAAATAAAGAAGAGATAAAATACCAAATGATGGTAAAGACTTCAAGCAACTGGACTCTCAAATACTGTTGCTGAGAGTGTTATCAGTTGCTGTTGAGTCAGCTGTGACTCATGGTGACTTGATGTATAACAGAAAGAAACATTGCTGGTTCTGCTCCATCTTCATGATCACTGGTATGTTTGAGTCCATTTTTGCAGCTATTATGCCAATCTATCTTCTTGATTTCCCTTGTTTTCACTGACCCTCTGCTTTACCAAACAGGATGTCGTTTTCCATTGACTGGGCTAATGGGAGTACATATTGGTAAAATCACATTGGAAAACTGTGTGGCAGTATCTACTACATTGGAACATATACATGTCCTACAGCGCAGCAATTACACTCTCAGATTTATGGCCAACAGAAAGTGTAGAAATTTTCACCAGAAGACATGTATAAGAAAATTCATAACAGCACTATGCAAAATAGCCAAATCCAAAAACTGGCCAAATGTACAATGGATAAACAATAAATATTCACCAAAAAAAAAAAATGTAAGAGATCTGAACAACACTATCAACCAACTTGACCAAACTGACATTTATAGAACAATGAACAACACAGTAATGCAGAATAATACACACTTTATTCAAGTGCACATGGAGCATTCACCAAGACAGACCATATCCTGGGCTATGAAGAGAATTTCAACAATTTTAAAAAAATTGGTATTGTACAAATATGTTCTCTGACCATAACATAAGTAAGCTAGAAATTACCTGCAGACATAACATGGAAAATTCCCAACTATTTGTAAACTAAACAACAAACTTCTAAATGTCTCAGGGGTCAAATGGAAAATCATGCAAGATAGAAAACATTTTGAATTGAATGAAAATGCTTACATTAGAACAAAAAAGAAGGGCCAGAAATCAATGATCTAAGCTGTCACCTTAAGAAATTAGAAAAAAAAAACGATAAAATTAAACTCGAAGTGAGCCAAAAGAAGAAACTAAGAACAGATATCAATGAAATTCAGAATAGAAAAACAACAGAGAAAAATCAATAAAACCAAAAACTAGCTCCTTGAAAAGAGCAATAAAAATGATAAAGGAATGGGAAAGGAGACATCCTTACATACCCTACAGACACTGGAAGAGCAATAAGGAAATATTACAATCAATATTTTGCCCATAAATTTGACAACTTAGATGAAATGGATAAATTCCTTGAGACACAAATTGCCAAAGGTCACTGAAGAAAAAAAATAAGTAACCTGAATAGTACTATATCACTGAAGGAATTAAATTTGTAGTTAAAAACCCTCCAGTAATGAACACTCCAAGCCTAAACTGTTTCACTTCCAAACTCTACCGTGCATTAAGGGGGAAATAATGCCATAATCTACATAAACTCTTAAAGTATATAGGAGAGAACCTTTCCCAAAACATTTTATAAAGCCAACTTTACCCTCATATCAAAATCAAAGACAAAAAAAGTTTACCAAAATAAGAAAACTACAGTCCAGTCTCCCTGATATCAAAATCAGACAAAGAAAAAAACAGAAAGTTTACCAAAAAAAGAAAACTACAGTCCAGTCTCCCTCTTAAACATAGATATAAAAATCCTCATAAAAAAACATACCAATTGAATACAACAATTTATAAAAAGGATAATACAACATGACCAAGTGGAGTTTATCCCAGTAATGCAAGACTGGTTCAATATTCAAAAATTGATCAATGTAATTCACCATATCAACATACTAAAAAAGAAAAACCACACAATCATCTCAATAGATGCAAAAAAAAAAAAATGACAAAATCCAACATCCATTCCTGATTTTAAAAAAACAAAATCTCAGCAAACTAGAAAAAAAAGAGAAATTCCTCAACTTGATAAAGAGCATCTATAAAACACCTACAGTTAATACCATACTTACTAGCGAAAGACTGAATTCATTTCCCCTAAGATTACAAGCAAGATTAGGATGTCTATACTCACCACTTCTAGTCAACATGTGATATGCCTTCTGAACAGAGCAATCAGGCAAGAAAAAGAAATAAAAGGCACCAAGATTGGAAAGGAAGAAATAAAACTATCTTTATCGGCAGTCGACATGCTCATCTATGCAGAAAACACAATGAAATCTACAAAAAAGCAACTATAACTAACAGTTTAGCGAAGTTGCAAGATACAAGATCAATATACAAAACTCAACTGTATTTCCACATACTAGCAACAATAAGAAATTAATTTTTTTTAATACTACTTATTATAGCATGAAAATACCTGGGGATAAAATTGAAAAAGAAAAAAAAACTACAAAATACTGCTTATAGAAATTAAAGAAGACCTAAGTACCTATTATAATGAATAAAATACCATATGATTCACTCATTCCATGCCTAAGTATTTACACAAGAGAAATGAAAGTATATGTCCATACAAAGATTTGCATATGAAATGTTCATAGCAGCTTTATTTTTAATAGTCAAAAATTGTAAACAACCCGAATGTTCATCAACAGATGATTGGATAAACAAATTATGATACATCCATAGAATAGAATACTATTTAGCAATAGAGGAATGAACTAATGAGTCACACAACATAAAAGAATCCTAAAATAATTATGCTGAAAGATGTCAAATGTTCTCCCTGCCTTTCCCAAAAAAAATACATGTTGTATGATTCCATTTTTATAACACACTAGAAAATGCAAACATAAAGTAGGTCAGTGGTTGCTGGGGGAAGAGACATAGGAAGTGGGGGCGGGGGGTAGGGATGATAAAAGGGCACAAGGAAACTTTTTTTTAATTGTGATGCACAAGGAAACTTTTGGGGGTGATTGCTATGTTTACTATCTTGATTGTGGTGATAGTCTCATGGATGTACACGTTAAAATTTATCAAAAACATACCTTAAATGTGCACAATTCATTGTAAGTCAATTATACCTCAATAAATCTGTTCAAAAACAAAACAATGCCTTCAAAATCATATACAACTACCTTGGTCAAGCATTCTAATTCAATGTTTTGATAAAAAGCTTTACTTCTGGTCATTCCTTTTATAATAAAATATTATTATTACATGCCAATGTGTTTCATATTCTCAGGCAACCAATCACATAAAATAGGAATAGTATCATTTTATATCTGCATTTTACTTTAAAAAACATAGTTTTTTTAAATGAAACAACCATTCAAAGTTGCTGTTGTTAGGTGCTGTAGAGTCAGTTCCAACTCACAGTGACCCTACAGGACAGAGGAGAACTGCCCCACGGTGTTTCCAGAAAGTCACTGGTGGATTTGAACTGCTGACCTTTTGGTTAGCAGCTGAGTTCTTAATCACTATGCCATCAGGGCTCCCCATTTGAAGTAGGTAGATCAAATACCATCCCCATTTTATATGGGAGAAAAATTATAGCCTAAGGAAGTAAACTCATTTGCCCAATGACACAAAGATAACAAATGTTGGAGGTGCAACCAAAACATGCATAACACGCAGGTGGTGGTGATTGTTGCGTTCTCACAAATTCTAAACTAAAAATTACCAAGACCAATTTGAAAGGTCCTTGTCAAAAATTGATCTTTTCTATAAATGACTGATGGGCTCTAACTGGAGTTTTGTAATGAAAATATCTTAGTTGATAAAATCACAGGTATAATAATATATGGAGCGCTAGTGGTGCAGTGGTTAAAGCACTCTTGGCTGCTAACCAAAAGGTGAGTGGTTGGAACCCACCAACCGCTCCGTGGGAGAAAGATGTGGCAGTCTGCTTCTGTAAAGATTTACAGCCTTGGAAATCCTATAGGGTAGTTCTACCCTGTCCTATAGGGTGGATATGAGTTGGAATCGACTTGACAGCAACGGGTTTGCTTTTGGTTTGGTATAATAATATATTCTTACAAACCAATATTCTAAGAAATTCTTACCATTATTACAGGTTACATTTGCAGAGATTCTTTCAAGAGTATGTTCCATAAAATACTCCCCACCCTCCCAATAAAATCATCTACAGGCACATTATCTCTGCTGGGGCAATGAATACAAGCAAAAAATTCCCTCAAAAAGTCAAAACACCAAATCCAGGCTACAAGCAAGTTTGAGTTCAATTTACATTACTCACATGGCATTGGAACTCCCCAAGAAAGAAATTATTAAAAACTGGCACTGAGCCAGTAATGTCTGTAACTCCTGGCAGAAAACTATTCTAGGGGGGGTTATACCCAAACCCACGCCACAAGGTATTCTCACAGAAAAAGCATTCGTACTCCACTTCACCTCTGGACTCAGATACACACACTAAAAAGGATTATACATTCCAAAACTTCCAAACAATCCATCCAGTGTCTGCAGAAAAAATAAATAAAAGTATGTCTGCAGATACAGCAGGCAGCACATTTATTGTCCAAGAACTTCAAATAAGATAACAAAACATTTTGAAAAGACAATAATTATTTTTAAATTATTAAAGTCATAAAGGGAATTGAAACCCTAAGAAAAGAATATGACATCCATTTCAAAAAAAAAAAAAAAAGTCAGGTAGATGAGAAAAAGAACCAAATAGATCTTTCTAGAAATTAAAAATACATTCATCGAAATTAAAAACTCAACAGACAAGCTAGATAGCAGATGGGATACAGATGGAAGATAAATCTGAAAAAATCACCTCCAAATGCAGCACACACACACAAAAAAAGATAAATGGATGAAAAATGAGAGTAAGCTTTATCTAGGAGACAAAATGAACAGATCCAACAAATATGTTACAGAAGTTCCAAAACAGAAAATAAAGAATGACGGAGACTTAAAACTTAGAGGGATAATGGCTAAGATTTTCCAGAGTGATGAGAGACAAATCTTTATCTAGAACCAGCCAAAAAAATCTTGAGGATAAATGAAATAAAATCACACCTAGACACATCATAGGAGTCCTAGGTGGTGCAAACGGTTAAGCACTGGACTACTAACCAAAAGGCTGGCAGTTCAAACCCACTCATAGGTGCCTTGGAAGTAAGGTCTGGCGATCTACCAGGTCCCTGTCTTGAAAATCCTACGGAGTGCAGTTCTACTCTGCATACAAGTGGTCTCTAAAAGTCATAACTGACTCGACGGCAACTAACAAGAAGACACATATTATAGTGAAACTGTAGATCACCAAAGAGATCTTAACAGCAATCAGTGAATAAAGACAGATTTCTTACAAGGAACAATTACATTGAATATAGACTTTTCATTAACAACAGATGCCAGAAGACAACTGAATAGTATCTTCAAAATGCAAGGGAAAATAAGTATCAACCTATAATTCTCCACCTAGCTAAAATACTGGGTGAAAACTACTCTAGTACTTGATTATATCATGTTCTTTCACGCTTGTCAAGCTTTGTATTTTCTGTTCCTCTGTCCTTGTCCTCTCCAACTCCCAATCTTCTTCCCAGATCAAGTTTGAATATAATCTTCCTCGTAAAGGTTTCCGTAACTCTACTGGTATGTAGTATCAAGAGAGGCCAACCCCATTGCCACTAAACTCACTCTGACTTACAGCGACCCTATACAACACACTAGAACTACCCCACAGGGTTTCCAAGGAGAGGCTGGTAGATTCAAACTTCCAACCTGTTGGTTAGCAGCCACACCTCTTAACCACTAACCCACTGAGACTTCAATATCAAGAGAGGCAGTAGAGGTTAAAAACACAAGCTTTAGATTTGGACAAAAATCGATGTGACTTGTATCTGTGTGACTTTGCTCATTTTGCTTCTCTGACACTGTATTTTATTGATGTAGACAATAATACCAATACTAGGGTTTGTTGAGAATGTTAAATAAGATATATGTAAACTCCTGACATAAAATTGTTGTTGGGGGGAGCAAGTGAGAACGAAGAGAACAGGATACAACTAAAAGATTAGTCCAAAGGACTAACTGTCCACAGCTACCAAGACCTTCACCGGACTGAGTCCAGTACAGCTAGATGGTGCCCGGCTACCACCGCTGACTGCTCTGACCAGGA
>NW_004443973.1:14503337-14508207 GCF_000243295.1 Trichechus manatus latirostris
TGTTAACCAATGTCATAAAACAGCATGTGTGTTACTGTTACATGAGAAACTATCTGTTCTGTAAGCCTTCACCTGAAGTACAATAAAATATAAAATAAAAAAAAAAATTGTTGGGTGCCATGGAGTCGATTCCAACTCATAATGACCCTATATGATAGAGCAGAACTGTTCCATAGGGTTTCTTAGGCTACAATCTTCTGTGGGAAGCCCCGGTGTCACAGTAGTTAAGAGTTAGGCTGCTAACCAAAAGGTCAGCAGTTCAAATTCACCAGCTGCTCCTTGGGAACCCTATGGGGCAGTTCTACTCTGTCCTATAGGGTCGCTATAGGTCAGAATTAACTCGACAGCAACAGGTTTGGTTTGAATTTTTATGGGAGCAGATCTCCAGGTCTTTTATCTGGCAGAGTGGCTAGTGGGTTCAAACCTCCGATCTTTCAGTTAGCAGCCAGGCGCTTAACCATCGTACCACAAAGACCAATTAATAATAGAGTCTACAGATTAACTATTAGAAGACACTTCTGAAGGCTGCTGAATCAATACACAAAAATCAACAGTGTTTCAAAATTTTTATAACATAAAATGTTGGAAAAAAATCAGTATCAACAAGCAATTAGAGAAAGTAATTTTTAAAACAATACCATTTATAGTAGCAACAAAAATGATAAGGTATCCAGGAACAAATCTAACAAAAGAGAAAAAAAATCTTTATGGAGGAAATTTCTTTATTGAAAGACAGAAAAAAAACGACCTACACTACTCTCATGGATAGGAAGATTTAACACTATAAAGATGGCAATCTATCTATTCTACTGTAAACTACTCCACTGCACAATTAAACCACAGTTCCCTAATCTGTTTGTTTCCAATTTTTCCCTATTTCAAAGTGTTACAATGAATATCCTTGTATGTTTCCTTCTGCACTGTCTTCAAATTTAATGTGAATCCAATAAATATCTTAGAGAATTCCTTCAAACAATTTGACAAATTGGCCCTAAATTCTCAAATAAAATATTTAGGGACCAAGAATTAGGGACCAAGAACAGTCAAGATCCTATTGAAAGATAATAACAAGGGAAACCCTGCCATATCAAGATTTACTCTAATGTTATAATAATTAAAGTAGTACAGGATAATATTATTGCAAGAGACAGACTAATACAACAGACAGCTTAGGACACACATAGGAAGTTGATATGTGACAGACGTGGCAATATAGATCAATGGAGAAAAAGTGTTTAGTTGAAAAAGATAATTTTGAATAAGATTATTAAAAAATTATATTAGATCTCAACCTAATACTAAAAAAGAAAAAATCAGATCTCAATCTCATACTACATATAGAAATAAATTCCAAATGGATTAAAGTCTTAAATGTGAAAGGCAAAACTTTATATTTTTTAGAAGAATATATAGAATTTTTTAAACTGAAGTAGAATTTCTTTTAAAAGACACAAATAATACAAACTATAGAAGAAAAACTGTATTTTTAATCTAAACCTTTTAACAACATCATTAAATACTACAAGGTGAAAAGACAAGCCACAGACTAGAAGATGAAATTAAAATTAGAGATCCATAAAATCAAGGATTGGTATCTAGAACATACATAAAAGCAAAACCTGGTACCTAGAACATACATAAAAGCAAAACGTGTTGCCATCGAGTCTATTCCAAATCATAGCGACCCTACAGGACACAACAGAACTGCCTCATAGGGTTTCCAAGGACAGGCTGGTGGATTCGAACTACCGACCTTTTGGTTAGCAGCCAAGCTCTGAACCACCGCGGCACCAGAGCTCCAGAATATATACAATATTATTAAATATTGTTAAAAATCAATAGGATAAAATTAAAACTCTATTAAATAAACAGGCAGGAGGTGGGGTCAAGATGGCGGAGTAGTCAGATGCTTCTGGTGGACCCTCTTATAACAAAGACCCAAAAAATCAAGTGAGTTGATTATATATGGCAGTCTGGGAGCCCTGAACGTCAAAGGCAGAGTTGAAGAACCGGACTGAATGGGAAGGGGAGGGAGAGACAGTTCGGAAGCAGCGAGGAGTTGCCAGAACCGACACAGCAAGAGCCTGAGCCCCTCAGGCCTGGTCAGCTCAGGGGTGAGCCGTGTGGCAGGGAAGCAGCCCTAGTCAGGAGGTGTGTTCTCCGCACCAGGAGAAACCCAATAACAGAGAGTCTACACGGCCACCCAGAACCAGTGAGAAGCAGCCCTCCATGAAAGATAAGTACTTGCCAATGGCTTACCACGCAGATCAAAACCACCTCCCTTAGGGAAAAACCTCTCTCCCATTTACCTCCCCGCTCCCTGCTCTGCACTGGGTCCCGGACCTGCTTCAGCAATTGCCAAGTCCCCTGGGCCGGAAGTAGTATCCGTCACACGCCGGGAGCCATTCTTCCCGCCTTGGAGAGTGAACACATTAACAAACAGAGGAAAAAATAAACTGCTGACTCGCCTAAGCCAGCAAACCAGGGTATGTACAGCTCCTTTGCCTAGGAACAGGCATAAGGGATCCACGGACTTTTCAGTGCATTTCTCCCTGCATAAACTTGTGTGGGCCCATTTAAACAACGTAGGCCCTCATTACCCCAGTACGACAGGGTATATACCGGACTCTAACTTCAACTGTTTGAGCTCTGAAGTGGCAGGTTCTTGACATTTGACACTGCTCTGCCCATTAAGCAGGGTCTTCACCTACCCACATCAGGGGACTGAGGACTAGTAGCTCCACCTACACCACCTAGCCACATGCGAGAGAGGCCCATGAATAAGAGGTAGCCCCCCAGTCCTCACAGCCAATAGCATTAGGTGCTCATAGTCTGGCTGCAAAACTCACCCACCTACACATTCTAGGGAACAGAGACACATCTTCCTCCTGGATACTCAGTGGTGACTGCCAGCTCCCTGTGCCTACACCAATCACCCATGCCTGTCTAGGACTGTAAGTGACAGCCTACATGACACACTTGGTAGCTATCTACCTGGGCACCTGAGCTGAATCCATACAGGAGGAGTGGGCAGTCTCCTGAGCTCACATACCTAGTAGTAACAGATCTAACTACCTGGTGACAAGACATTAGAGATTCAAAGGTGCTGATAATCAAACTAGCTCATACAAGCAGTCTATCTGGGCATATCAAAACAAAACAAGAAGTTAGGACACAGTAAGCAAACATAAAATAAATAAATATAATAACTTATTGATAGCTCGGATACAACAGTCAATATCAAACCACATAAAGAGGCAATCCATGATGGCTTTAGCAAGCTCCCAAAATACAAAATCTAGAAATTTTCCAGAGGAGGAAAATTTCTTGGAAATACTGGAGGCAGAATACAAAAGATTAATATACAGAACTCCTCAAGAAATTAGGAAGGAAATTAATCAAAACGCAGAACATGCAATAGAGGAATTAAAAAGATTAGAGAAGAGCATAATGACAAATTTAACAGGCCGCAAGAATCCACAGAGAGACAGCAATCAGAAATCCAGAAGATTAACAATAAAGTTTCAGAACTGGACAACTCAGAAGAAAGTCAAAGGAGCAAAACTGATGCAATGGAAATCAGAATAAGTGAGACTGAAGATAAAGTACTTGACACCAACTTATTCGAGGAAAAATCAGATATAAGGATTAAAAAAATGAAGAAACCCTAAGAATTATGTGGGACTCTGTCAAGAGGAATAACCTACGAGTGATTAGAGCACCAGAACGGGGGGGAATAACAGAAAATACAGAGATAATTATTGAAGATTTGTTGGCAGAAAATTTCCCTGATATTGTGAAGGTGACAAGGTATCTATTCAAGATGCTCACTGAACCCAACATAAGGTAGATCCCAAAAGAAAGCCACCAAGACATATTATAATCAAACTTGCCAAAACCAAAGATAAAGAGAGAATTTTAAGAGCGGCTAGGGATAAACAAAAAGTCATCTACAAACGAGAGTCAATAAGAATAAGCCCAGACTACTCAGCAGAAACCATGCAGGCAAGAAGGCAATGGGATGACATCTATAAAGCCTTGAAGGAAAAAAACCGCCACCCAAGAATTATATATCCAGCAAAACTGTCCCTCAAATATGACGGCAAACTTAGGACATTTCCAGATAAACAGAAGTTCAGAAAATTTGCAAAAACAAAGCCAAAATTACAGGAAATACTAAAGGGAGTCCTCCAGTTAGAAAATCAGCAACATCAGATACCAACCCAAGACTAGAACACAGGATAGAGCAACCAGATATCAATCCAGATAGGGAAGTCAAAAAACTAAATCGAAGTGAAAACAGGGAAACAGATGTCAGTATGTAAAACATGACAACATTAAAACAAAAAAGAGGGATTTAAAAAACAGAGACAGATTTCTCATATGGAGACGAAGTCAAGGTGATATACAGAAATAAAAGACTGGTATAAACACAGAAAAATAGGGGTATATATTAAGGTAACCGCAAAGGAAACTAACAATTCTACAAGTCAAAATAAAAAACTAGAAAAATATAAAGACTCAGCAAACACAAAATCAACAACAATGGAAAAGATGAAAAGAAAATACAAAAAGAAAAATGACTCAGCACAGAAAATTAAGTGGAACAAAGACACTGTAAATAACACACCAAAAAAGATATCAAAATGACAGCACTACAACGCATACCTATTAACAATTATGCTGAACATAAATGGACTAAATGCACCAATAAAGAGACAGAGAGTGGCAGACTGGATTAAAAAAACACGATCTGTCTACATGTTGCCTACAAGAGACACACCTAAAGACACAAACAAACTATAAAACTCAAATGATGGAAAAAAATATATCAAGCAAACAACACTCAAAAAAGAGCAGGAGTGGCAAT
>NW_004443973.1:14509548-14511070 GCF_000243295.1 Trichechus manatus latirostris
GGCCTCAAATAAGTAAAGCATTACTCAAGAAGAAGAACAAAGTGGGAGGCCTCACATGACCTGATTTTAAAACCTATTATACTGTCACAGTAGTCAAAACAGCCTGGTACTGGTACAAAAACAGATACATAGACCAATGGAACAGAATTGAGAATCCAGACATAAATTCATCCACCAATGAGCAGCTGATATTTGACAAAAGCCCGAAGTCCGTTAATTGGGGAAAAGACAGTCTCTTTAACAAATGGTGTTGGCATAACTGGATATCCATCCGCAAAAAAATGAAACAAGACCCATACCTCACACCATGCACAAAAACTAACTCAAAATGGATCAAAGACTTAAATATAAAATCGAAAACGATAAAGATCATGGAAGAAAAAATAGTGACAATGCTAGGAGCCCTAATACATGGCATAAACACAATACGAACCATAAGTAACACTGCACAAGCAGCAGAAGAGAGACTAGATAAATGGAAGCTCCTAAAAATCAAACACTTATGCTCATCAAAAGACTTCACCGAAAGAATAAAAAGACAACCTACAGACTGGGAAAATATTTTCGGCTATGACAAATCCGATCAGCGTCTAATCTCTAAAATCTACAAAATACTGCAAAACCTCAACAACAAAAAGACAAATAACTCAATTAAAAAATGGGCAAAGGATATGAACAGGCACTTCGCCAAAGAAGATATTCAGGCGGCTAAAAGACACATGAAGAAACGCTCATGATCATCAGCCATCAGAGAAAGGCAGATCAAAACTACAATGAGATATCATCTCACCCCAACAAGGCTAGCATTAATCCAAAAAACACAAAATAACAAATGCTGGAGAGGTTGTGAAGAGACTGGAACACTTACACACCGTTGGTGGGAATGTACAATGGTACAACCACTTTGGAAATCCATCTGGCGCTTCCTTAAAAAGCTAGATATAGAAGTACCATACGATCCAGCTATCCCGCTCCTTGAAGTATATCCTAGAGAAATAAGAGCCGTCACACGAACAGATACACGCACACCCATGTTCACTGCAGCACTGTTCAGAATAGCAAAAAGATGCAAACAACCTAGGTGCCCATCAACGGACAAATGGATACACAAATTATGGTATACCCACACAATGGAATACTATGCAACGATAAAGAACAACGATGAAGTCGTGAAACATCTTATAACGTGGAGGAATCTGGAGGTCATTATGCTGAGTGAATTTAGTCAGTCACAGAAGGACAAATATTGTGTAAGACCACTATTATAAGATCTCAAGAAAAGGTTTAAACACAGAAGAAAACATTCTTTGATGGTTACGAGGGTGAGGAGGGAGGGGGAAGGTTATTTACTAACTAGATAGTAGATAAGAATTCCGTGAAGAGAAGGACAGCACTCACTACAGGGGAAGTCAGCACAACTGAACTAAACCAAAGCTAAGAAGTTTCCTGAATACAATCAAACACTTTGAGGGACAGAGTAGCAGGGGTAGGGGTCTGGGGACCATGCTTTCAGGGGACATCT
>NW_004443973.1:14511930-14524932 GCF_000243295.1 Trichechus manatus latirostris
TCAATTGGCATAACACAGTTTATAAAGACAATGTTCTTCATTCTACCTTGCTGAGTAGCGTCTGAGGTCTTAAAAGCCTGTGAGCGGCCACCTAAGATATTCCACCGCTCTCACCCATTCAGGAGCAAGGGAAAATGAAGAAGACTAAAGTAACAAGGGAGAGAAAATCCAAAGGACTAATACATCACAACTACCACGGCCTCCACCAGACTGAATTCAGTACAACTAGATGGTGCCCAGCTACCACCACCGACCGCTCTGACAGGGATCACAATAGAGGGTCCCAGGCAGAGATGGAGAAATATGTAGAACAGAATTCTAACTCAATAAAAGACTAGACTTACTGGCCTGACAGAGACTGGAGGAAGCCCAAGAGTATGGCCCCTGGACACGCTTTTAGCCCAGTAATGAAGTCACTCCTGAGATTCACCTTTTAGCCAAAGATTAGACAGGCCCATAGGACAAAACAAGACTAAAGGGGCACATCAGTCAGGACTAGAAGGCAGGAGGGGACAGGAAAGCTGGTAATAGGGAACCCAAGGTCGAGAAGGGAGAGTATTGACATGTCATGAGGTTGTTAACCAATGTCGTAAAACAATATGTGTACTAACTGTTTAATGAGAAGCTAGTTTGTTCTGTAAACCTTCATCTAAAGTACAATAAAGAAAAAAAAAATTTTTTTAAGTAATAAAAAAATGTTCCCTGCAGCATTTTTTGAACCAATGACAAATACAAAACATTTAGTTGCCCCTCAGCAAAGAAACAGATGAGTAAACTATTTAATCATATTGTTGTTGTGTGCCATGGAGCTGATTCCAACTCATAGCGACCCTATAGGACAGAGTAGAACTGCCCCATAACATTGCCTAGGCTGTAATCTTTACGGTAGCAGATCGCCAGGTCTTTTTTCTTGCAGAGTGGCTGGTGGGTTCCAATCACCCACCTTTCCAGTAGTAGCTGAGCATTTAACCATTGCACCAACAGGACTCCTTTTAATCATACTATGGACTATTTAACAGTAGTTAAATGAATGAACCCAGTCTACATTGTTAACATGAGGAAAAACTCAAAAATAATGATAAGTGAATATGGCAAGTTGCAAAAAAGGATTCATACAATATAAAATCATTTATCCAAAATATATTGTTTAGATGTAGTAAAAGTACAAAAACATGCACGGGTATGCCACATGAATTCAAGGATAATGGTAACCTCTGGGGACAGAAAGAAAAAAGGAGGAGGAGGTGGGCTAAGCATTAGTTACTTGATTTAAAGAAGCTCTAAAGCAATTATGGTAAAAGTTAACATCTAATTAATCTCAGTAGTGAATACAAAAGTATCTAATATATTATTTTCCCTTCTCTTCTGTCTATTCAAAATGTTTGGTAATTGAAAACAGTCTTAAAATTTCACAATATGCTAAAATGATATGAAGCCATTAGAAAAAAATAAAAAGTAACTAAGACTTCCAAATTGCTCTAGTGTAGTTAAACTTCGTTACAATGAAGATCACTAGAAATTATACTTACAGTTAAAGTAGAATATTATGCCTACATTATCCATAGTAAATTAGAAATGGAAAAAAAGTACAGTGAACGCACAAAAAGGAACAAAGAAATATCTTCAGCTCTTCTTCATCTTCCTTCAAGCTCTTAGATCATAACAGATGTTGTGTTCCTTTGTTTTGCTTGGTGACTTGAGAGTTAGATGGTTATCACGTTTGTAGGGAAGAAAATTTCACAAATAATCCATGGCAAATATATACACATACATAATATAAGAGATTAGCTCTAATAAACCCCCTAAAAAAAACCCACTGCCATTGAGTTGATTCCAACTCATAGTGACCCTACAGGACAGAGCAGAACTGTCCTACAGGGGTTTCAAGGCTGTAATCTTTCCAGAAGCAGACTGCCACATCTTATCCCACAGAACAGCTGATGGGTTCAAACCACGAACTTTTTCTTTGGCAGTTGAGCACTTTAACCACTGTACCACCAGGGCTCTAAAACCAAACCCACTGTCATCAAGTCATTTCCAACTCATACCAACCCTATAAAAGCAATAACCAGAAAATATGGTACAATTAACCAATTTGCTAAAACATGAATATGTATGGGAAACCCTGGTGGCATAGTGGTTAAGTGCTACAGCTGCTAACCCAAAGGTCAGCAGTTCGAATCCACCAGGTACTCCTTGGAAACCATGGAGGCAGTTCTACTCTGTCCTACAGGGTCACTATGAGTCGGAATCGACTCAACTACAACAGGTTTGGTTTTGGTTTTTGTGGAGCTGACTCCAACTCATGGTGACCCCATATGTAAAAAGGATATAAATAAAAGAGGTAGACAATGCAAAGGTCTTCAAGATCAAGCTTTTATTAAAATTTTGTTATTTGTAGGGGTATAAACTAGGCATAAAAATAATGGTGTATCAGTCTCAGGGGACATCTAGCTCAACTGGCATAACACAGTTTATAAAGAAAATGTTCTACATCCTACTTTGGTAAGTAGCTTCTAGGGTCTTAAAAGCTTATGAGTGGGCCTCTAAAATAATCCACTGGTCCCACACCATCTGGAGCAAGGGAGAATGAAGAAAACCAAAGACACAAGGGAAAGATTAGTCCAAAGAACTAATGGACCACAATAGACCACTAATGGACTACTAATGGACCACACAGCCTCCACCAGACTGAGTCCAGCACAGCTAGATGGTGCCCAGCTACCACCACCACTGCTTTGACAGGGATCACAATAGAGGGTCCCAGGCAGAGCTGGAGACAAATGTAGAACAAAATTCTAACTCACAAAAAAAGACCAGACTTACTGGCCTGACAGCCTTTTAACTCCGTACTGAAGTCACTCCTGAGGTTTACCCTTCAGCCAAGATTAGACAGGCCCATAAAACAAAATGATATTAAATGGGCACCTAAGCTCAGGGACAAGGACAAGAAGGCAGAGGGAGACAGGAAAGCTGGTAACAGGGGAACCCAAGGTCGAAAAGGGGAGAGTATTGACATGTCGTGGGGTTGGCAACCAATGTCACAAAACAATATGTGTATTAATTGTTTAATGAGAAACTAATTTGCCCTGTAAACTTTCATCTAAAGTACAATAAAAAATTACAAAAAAAAAAGAATTCTACCACTGAGGCACCAAAGTTCCCTAGGTTTTTTGTAGATGCTTTTAATCCTACTAAGAAGGTTGTATTTTATTCTTAGCTTGCTAAGAGTTTTATCATGAAAAGATGTTGAATTTTGTTCATCTATTGAGACATTCATATGAGTTTTCTTTTAATCAAGTAATATAATGATATACATTAATTTTATAATACTAAACTAATCTTGCATTCCTGGGATTACCCTAACTTGGTCATATATTCATTATTCATATGTTGCTGGATTTTTTCTGCTAACATTATGTTTAAGACTTTTGCATTCATGTTCTTGAGTGAATCTGGTGTCTAATTTTCTACGGTCATACAGTCCTTGTCTGGTTTTGGTGTCGAGATTTTATTAGCTTCATAAACTGGAAGTTTTTGTCTCTCTGGGAGGTTTGAGAAAGCATGTTATGAAACCATCCAGGTTTAGTGTCTTCTTTGTGGGAAGTATCTTCTTGAATGGCTATATGGTTATTCAGTTTTTTTTAATGCCTTTTTGAGTTAGTTTTGGTAGGTTTTATTTTTATAGGAATGTGTCAGTGTCAGGGATTGAATTGTGTCCCCCTAAAATATGTGTCAACTTGGCTAGGCCATGATTCCCAGTATTGTGTAGCTGTTCTCCACTTGGTGAGATGGTGCAAGACGGCTGAGAAGCAGCAGCAGAAAAACTGCAGCAGAGCCAGGAGACCAGCGTGAGATGGCGCAGGAGCTGACCCATGGAGCAAGTGAACTGAGTGCCTTTGGGCAGCAGGCTTCCTGGCGGAGTAGGGTGCCTCTGGGCACTTATTAGTGGAGCTAAAGAGCTTTGTAACACTTGTCCAAGCAGGGCAAACACCAGGTCAAGGGGCCCAGGGGCCAAGGGCCAGAGAGAGCTGCCTGCAGACACAACACGGCTAAGAAGAGGCTGTTCTGATCGACACAGACTTTCCTCCAGAGCCAACAGAGAAAGAAAGGCTTCCCTACGAGCTGGCACTTTGAATTCGGACTTCTAGCCTCCTAAACTTTGAGAAAATAAATGTGTTTGTTAAAGTCAAAAAAAAAAAATAACAATGGTATGTCAAAAAGTCAAAACATGCACTATGCACAAAACATATACCTGTGCTATAGGAGTGTGGTCCCTACAAATGAGCTTCAAAGTAAAAGTACACCTTGCAATGGACTTTGCTCGACAAGGTACAACATGAGACTTTGAGGGAAGGAATGTACACAATGAGGTAAAAAAATTACTGAGACAATTTCACAGGGCAATGAAAAAGATAAGGACATGTAGATAGAAGTCATGTTGTGGAAAACTTTGACACCAGACTAAGGGCTCTAGACTTTATAAACAACGGGAAGCTATTTTAAGCAAAGGAGTGACATATGTAAAGCAGAATTTTATAGGCATGGAGGTTAGACTGTGAAATTATTATAAGGAGGAAAACATTAAATTATTATGGAATAGGATTATGATGTGAGGAAGGCTTGGACTAAAGTGGTAACAGAATGCAAAGGGGACAAATCTGAGACAAAACAAAAGAACAGCTCTTGGTAATAAAACATGGGAGTAGAGGGAAAGGTGTAAAAATGGTGTGGGGGCAACGTCTAACCTCCTCTAACTTCACAAGGGAGAAAGAGAATCAAGATCAACAGCCCATGATTCCTACGAGGCAGAGGTCAGACATGCTTCTTCTCTCCACCATCTTTACCAATTCTGACACCAACCGTCCCTCCCATGGTACTCTCTACTTCTCTGCTGTGTTCAATAATTTACTGCAAAGGCACACAGAACTCACGGACCATACTCAAAATTATGGGATTTATTAGGGAAGTAACAGGTTATAATTCAGGTTGAGGAACTCTCAGGATACAGTTCTTTCATCTTCCCAGCTGGGCTCACATGAAGGCCTCTCTCTGACCGTGGGCCTCTCCCCTGCTCAGGTAAGTTTACAAACACGTTTTAGCTCTACCAATAAGTGCCCAAAGGCACCCCACTCACCAGTAAGCCTCGGCACAAAGGCACTCAGCTTTCTCACTCCGACGGCCGGAAAGCCCACTGTGCTATCTTCTGCTGGTCTCTCCTGCTACTGTTTCTCTGCCACTGTTTCTCGCTGTCTTCAGTGTTACAGTTCTGTCTCTGTCTCCCGGTTCCAGGAGCTTCTAAGCTCAGGGATCACAGGTCCAAAGGACACGCTCGACTATTGGCTGTTCTTCCTTGGTGGTGGTGGGATCCTCTCTTTGCTTTGGAATTGCTCTCTTTGAAGCCTAGCAGGATGGCAAAACTGACCAATCCCCTTGGCACACCACTATTAACCTTATCTGCACAGTCCCACCCAATCACTGTGTGTGAGTCACAAAGACCATGGCTAGAAGGGCCACGTTAAGTAATTCATTGCACTGCAAAAGGGAAAAATCAAGAATGACACTGGCAGACACTATTAGATGTCTAGAAAAATCCACTCCTGTTTTTCCCCAACCATGAGACAACAAAGATCAAAAGCCATTACATTAAGTAATGGAGCAAATGTCTGTAAAAAGCTTGGGTCCCCAATGACACTAAAAAGCTGCTAGACTAGTCCTGAGGTGCAAACAGTAAATGTTTCTAAGGTGTAAGCCACTGTTAAGTGGGATTTGATTCAAAAAACAAAAACAAAATAAAAAAACATGATACTAGTAACAAAATAAAAAGGAAGAAAGAAAAGGAAAATCTACAGGGAGCTATTTTGGGGAGATATAATTGATTCCATTTTGGATATGCTGATAATGGCAAGATAATGGCCGAGTATTCAAGTGGACAAATTCAAATTGGTATGACTCAAAAATAACAGCTTCTCAGATTTAACCATTGAACATGAAGTTATTCAAAGCTGCAGATTTATTTACTATAGAATTTCTTTAAGATGTTACACATTGCAGACCTCTAAAAAGAAGACACAGTGTGTAGTATTTTCCAAGTTTGTTTGACCAAAGTGCTCCCCTTCCACAAAAGAGTTCTGGAAAACACATCTAGAGATATCTATGAAATATAGCTTTCATCCTTGAAACTTTAAGAATAGAGTTTTCTAGAATAAATTCTCACTAAAAATGAGGGAGAATACAATTAGAATATCACCATTTTAAAACCCCTAATAAAATAATGGATCTGGACAACGATAATCAATGCCTGCTAAAATCCTTAACATGATGGGGAACTTTATAGCAAATGGATCAGGCTGCCTCCCTGAACCTACTGATCAATCCTAACATCAGCTAACACCCAGACAAGCAGACATTCTGTGACTACCAATGTGATGCAACAGGATATACCCAACACCACTATAAAATTTTCTTGCCAAAAAAAAAAATAGAATCTGATATCCAATCAAGCCTCTAGATTCAACTACTGGTTTGCAAGAAATAATGAACTGAGAAACATGTTAAACATCACAGAGATGCTATCAGTAAAATTCAGAATGTAGTTTTCTTTAATAAATTCCAGGGGTGGGGAAGGAGAGAAAGGTTCTATACCCTACAAATTAAAAGAGACTTATGAGATATAGCAACCAAATACAGTATTAGGAACTTGCTTGGGCCCTGATTCTAATAAATTGACTCTAAAAAATCATTTAAGAGACAACTGAGAAAATCTAAACACTGACTGGATATGTAATGGCATTATGGAATAATTGTGAATATTTTAGGTGTGGCAGAAAGATGTGGCAGTCTGCTTCCGTAAATTCTATGGGCAGTTCTCCCCTGTCCTGTAGGTTAGCTGTGGGTCAGAATCGATTCTATGGCAACAGGTTTGGTTTTCAATGGTACTGTGGTTATGGTTTTCTTTTTTTAAGAGTCTATATCTCTTTAAGATACATACTCAAATATTTATCAGTAAAATCATAAATTTATTTTTTTATTAAATGCTCATGAATTTATTCATGAGATTTGTTTCAAAAAACTCCAGTTTGGGGAATAAAAGGGCAAATGGGAAGGGTAAAATAAATAAAACAAGATACCACTCTTCACTTATGAGATTAACAAAGATCAAGAATATTGTTAACACCATACATGCTGGTCAGGATGTGAGGAAACATGCTCTTTTAAACACTGTTGGTGGGAGGGTAATTTCAAGTAATTTCTTTGGCGAGTTCTATCAAAATTTGAAATCATATTTCCTTTAGCCCAAATATACTTCTAGGAATTTATCCCCATACATATGCTCACATGTATACACAAAGAAGTGTATACAAGGATACTGACTGCAGCAATGTTTACTATAGCCCAAGACTGGAAATAATTTAAACGTACATCAGTAGAGAACATGACTGCATAAATTACAATAAAATACTAAAAAAAAGAAAATTGAATGGAATACTATCTTTTAAAAAAATGTACTAATATGAGACAGTATGCAATAAATATTATTAAAGGAAAAGAGCAAGGTACAGATGAGGATGAACACTATTCAACTATCTATTCACTGCTTCCATTTCTGGCATTACCATTGACCAAACAACTTAAAAACTTCCCTCAATAAAGCATCGGGAGATGCTGGGTAAATAATAACTGACAACTTTCAAATGCATAACTAAGCTCAAAAGAAAGTAAGGGAAATTTCTCACTGAGGAGTGGGATGGAGGAAAGAGGAACCCTAACTTTTTACTTTACCCACTTATTTTTACATTATAATCTATATGTATTACTTTGGAAATTAAAAAATGAAAGAAAACTATCCAGGAAGCAATCTGAAAAAAACCTGCTATGGATTTAATAATCAATGCCACCTCCTGAACAACGAAAGCAATGTAATCATTGAGCAATTTTTCAGGTATAACAGCCATTATTTTTATCCAATTGAATTCGACACTTACCAAGGACCTACTGGTGGTGCAGTGGTTAAGAGCTATTAACCAAAAGGTCAGCAGTTCAAATCCACCAGCCACTCCTTGGAAACCCTATGGGGCAGTTCCACCCTGTTTTATAGGGTCACTATGAATCGGAAACTACTCGACAGCAACAGGTTTGATTTTGGTTTTTTGATGGCAGTTAGAATAACAAACAACCCCAAAATTAACATATCTTTAAACTTTGGTAGTCCAGCTTTGCTCACCAAGACCACTGCTATAATTTGTTGATTTCCAGTTCTGAAAAGTTCCAGAGGCAGTCTTCTAACCTGCACAACTGACCAAGATCATCTATGTCTCTCTAGGTAGTAGATGAGATGTGTAGCGTAGAAGATTATTCTATCTGACCGAAAGAATTGCAAAAATTTCAGAATAATCAGATGGCCACAATACTGTTTATTGTTCAATCTTTTCCTTTATGAAATTGGACATGGCAACTGCTGACACATACAAGCTACAGTTCTTTATTTCAGATATAGAGACAATAATAAATCTTTAAATATTCCATATCTATTCATAAATGGTTGTCAGACTGGGGAAAAAATAAGTATCAATGAGATATAGGTAAAGGCAAATGCTATAAGAATAAGATGTGGACTATCTACAACTCAATGCCTTAAACCTGTGTTAAGTACCTTCTAAGAAACTCACTGACATATTTCCATGCATGCACTGAAGCATCACAGAGATCAGACTTGTGCCTCACCCAGGTGAATCAGATAATCACCACTGTGTTCCAAAATTCAAGGAAGAACTAACACAAAATCAATATTATTTCCTACCTTCATGTTCTTTGGGAGTCTCCTAAATGTTAATCCAGTCCAAGAAGTAAAAAATACCTAAGTATCAGTTAAGGATTGCACCAAGTTTAAAAAAGATTTAAACAAGAAACAAAGACCCAAACAAGAATGACATATTTTAAAAAAAAAAAAAAAAAAAAAGACAAAACTCAGTACTGAATGGAAGTACGGTAAGAATGCTATTTCATAGAAGCATAGAGAGTAGTGGCTGAGCATCAGCTCTGGTGCCAGCATGCCTAGCTTGCTTGCTACCTCCTGTGTAATCTTGGACAAGTTTTTTCTAACTCTGTGCCCCATTTTCCTTTTCTGTACAGTAGGGAGAATAATAACAACAATCTGAGTTGTTGAAGATTAAATGTGTTAAATCGTCTAAAGCAGTGACAATCTGATCACTTTTTACCAAATCCAAAAGTTTTAATAACACACTATTAATGACTCTGTTGGAAAACAGGCAACTTCATACGTTGCTAAGCCTTACAGAGAGCAATTTGGAAACACCACTATTGAGAATTTATCCCGTTGATATTCTTGCAGAGGTGTGAAAAGACAGGTATGCCAGGTTTTTTTAATTACATAATGGAAACCCAAATGTCCATCAAAAGAGATGATTAAATAAAGAGTGGCAAATTCATGACATGGAATACTATGCATGACACTGATACACTGATACAGAATCTACTGATACAGAAAGACCTCTATGATGAGTGAATGCAGAACAGTGCATGTGGTATGTTACCTCTTGTACAAAAAAGTTACTGAAAAGTTAGAATACATATTCATTCTTGCTTGTATTTGCACTAAGAAACAAATAATTGTAGGTAGATGGGAGACATGATGGAACGGAGACTTCAAACTGTGTACCTTTTTATTTATTGCTTAATTATATGAATATTTTACCTATTCACATATTAAAATTTACCTATTCATATACTAAATTTTTAAAATACTTTAAGTAGTGTCGCGCATATACTTTAAGCTCTCATATGTTAGCTGCAATTATTATTGTTATTTTTAGCAAGTTCAAAACACCTCCTTTCTGAAGGCATTTTTCATACTCTATGTAGAAGCCACCTCTCCCTCCTCTAACTCCCCAACTACTATTTAAGGAATTTATTGCCTTCCGGTTTGGTTTTGGTTTTACTCTAGCATAAGCAGCTTAAGGGCTAGGTCCACATCGTGTTCACTTTTAATATCCAAGGAGCCTTGCTTCCACATAGTAGGTACAAACACTGTGGAGTTAACAGTAACCTACAAGTACTCCATAAGAAAAAAGAAGTCACCATTTCTAAAGGAATTATAACTCTATCGTAAATTATAAAACCTGAAAATTGGAAAACTTGAATAACTGGATTTGCTAACGTTCTTTCAACTACTACCCAACCAAAATCTCCTTTCACTAAGCTTTTCCTTTTTTTCCCAGACTTCCCCCTGACATTGACATCATGTCCCAAGCCAAGACCCTATATGTACCAACTCTTTAACTCACTGCAACTTCTGAATGTTGTCTTCTGTCCTAAGTCCCAATACCCTGTTACATCACTCCTGTCAGAAAACCATTTGTTGAGTCTCTCCTTTTAGAGAGATGTTCACATATTAGTCAGTGAACAGAGTGCCCTTAACTGGAGAAGATCTAACACTTGATAGCGAATTCGCTCACGGTTTTGTCTGTTTATCTGGTATGGAGAGTATTCTATAACCGACTGCTCAGTAGCCCAATTCTAGATTTCATTCCAGCACACCAAATACTGCACTGACAGCTCAACAGTCACTTTTCATGCAGGCCCCTCCCCTTCCCTCCTCCCTCAACTCCCATCAGCTCAAGAGCTCCTTTCCTCAGACTGACAGACACACTGACAGTTTCAGAACTCCTTCCCCCTACCACCACCGCGAACGTCCTCCCGTGCAGTTACAGACCAACCCTCCTCCCGCCCCCCCATCATCCCACGACCCAATTCTTTCCCCAATACCACCCTCTCCCAGCCAATCCAAATCGCATCCTCAGTGTCTTCCCAAGAAGCAGGCAGCTTTACAGCCTTTCCCAACAATAAGTACACAATTGACAGCTCGACACCAGATTCTCCACGTATCCTTTCCTCCTCCCTCCCCTCCTACCTTACGCACAGGGTGTTTTCTAGCCATCGCTCACGGGCCCTGGCTTCCCCCAAAATTCACAGCCCTGTCCCCTAAACATGCTCTCTGCTAGCCCATACTCCCCACCCCCTTTTCACCACTGACAGCTCAGTCACCTCCATCCCTATGTGGCTGCACTCTCCCCCACCTCCTTCCCTTGACAGATCAGGTCGGCTCTCAGTCTCCGACAGCCCTCCTGGGACCCTGGCCTGGGCCACCCTGGGTGCCCCTCGCTCGGGAATCGCTTCACCCTGGGGGAGGGTTCCACTCACCCACTCTCCCGCATCACGTTGCTGTCACCGCAGTCACAGGCGCCCCCGGCCTGGCTGCGGAACATGTTGAAGTCGTGCCCGGTGTGGTCGCCCTGGTGGAAACACTCGGCACACAGCGACATGCAGGGGGAGATGCCGCACGTCCGGCAGCGGTAGGCCACGAAGTTGGCTGTCCAGACCAGGCCGCAGAGCGCAGCGGGGTCGTAGGCCCGCACTGCCGCGCAGAATTCGTCGTAGCCGCTGCCGCCCGCCAGAAGGCACTTACACCACTCCAGGGCCTCCTCCTCGGCAGCACCCGGACCGCCTGCGCCACCCGCCGCCGCCTCCTCACCGCCCGCAGCCGCGGCCAGCGGCCGCTCGGCGCTCAGCACCCGTTCCAGCAGCGCCTGCAGCTCCTCAGCGCCCGCTCGGTTGTCCGGCCGGCTGAGGGCCGCCTTCAGATGCGCGGCAGTGGCCGCCTTGTCCAGGGCCAGCCCCGGTGCGGGCAGCTCGGGCTGGGGCTGCTGCGGACCCCCGACAGCTGCCGCGGCCGCCGCCGCCGCCATGATGAGAGCTCAGAATTTGGAGAGTCCAGGGCCGGCGGCTCCTGCCGGGAGGGTGGTAGAATTGACTGCTGCGATTGCTCGGCCCGCCCAACTCTCGCGATACCCCGCAGCTAACGCGCACCTCGGCCCTCGGCCCCGCCCCTGCGACTGTGCCTTCTCCCCGCCCCTCTCCCCTGGGCTCCTCCTCCGCTCCTTCCCCCCTCACCTCTTGGCTCTCAACTTACAGGTTTTCAAAACGTTAAGAGCTAACGGGCACGCTTTAAAGAAAATCTTTAATATGCACAATTTTTTCTTTATTTGCCTGGAGTATAGGAATTTTATACAGCATTTTTCAAATGTATTTTGGGCACCTGAACCTCGTTTTGAGATGTGGATTCCCACCGTTATCACCTAGTTCAATACCTAAATTACTACTGAATTCCTCTTATTATTGAAGCAGCCTCCTAATTTTTCCTCCTGAATCAACTCTTGCTCTCACAGTATACCAGATTAATCTTCTAAAATACAGTACATTCTTTAGAAGATTAATGCACATTCTTACTGTCATTCTCCTAGTCCAAATCTTTAGTGGAAACAAAAGCCAAACTCCTTAAGCCTTCTCTCAAAACCTACGATCATCACAAGCAGCGGTGTCACTAGGGAGAGAGGATAGTGCGGACAACACGGGGTGACACTGTCAGAGGGGATGGACACCAAAATGACTGTCTATAAAAGTTTTGTGCAGTGTTTCTGCAGGAGTTTATTATTTTTTATAAAAATACCCCTGTAGTTAGTTATAACAACAAAAACATTTTTTGTAAACCCAGCTTACCTGTATCAGTATACCTACAAGGCTGAAACTCCATGCTAATTTCCTCTTTGAACTTTCTAATGTGCTCTGGTCAGAGCTGTCATTACTATGCAATTAAATGACACTTCGAATCATGTGGTTTCGTCTGCACGCACTACAAGCATGCCCTGTTGTTTTCCTTGCTGCCGATGTTTTTACCGTCGCTGATTTTGTCAAATTTTCTGGTGTTTTAGCTACAATATTGTGGTAATTAGCATGGAGGAGGTAACACCAGGAGTTACCGCACCGGGTGACACCAACCCTAGTGACACTACTGATCACAAGTCTCCCAGCCTTTTCATCCTTACCTCCTGATGTTACTCCAAGTTTGCCATATGAAAGAGACCAATGAGACTTCACTATTTTCTAAAGATGCTATATCATTATATACATAATTATATATATATA
>NW_004443973.1:14525032-14573949 GCF_000243295.1 Trichechus manatus latirostris
ATATATATATATACACACTGGGTCTTTATTGTTCCTAGTTCCCACCTTATTCCACCCTACACACTAACTCCATACTCCTACTGTAGCAATGTCTGTCTATGTCATTTTCTTTCTTGAAAAAATGGCTCTGAACTTGTTTGATAACTTATTGCCTTGCATTGTAACACGCTCATCCCCACCCCCCTACTAACTGGTAGATTTCTTGAGGACAATGAATGAATCTTCTTCATCTTTGCCCATAGTGCTCAAATATTTGTCTGATTATTGTTGATAAATGGTACGTAATTACAATAGATGCCATTTATGTTTATATATGTTATTTCTTTTGAGCCTCTCAACAATTCTATGAGGTAGATACTATTATTAGAGAAAACTAATATTTGAGAAGATGGTTTAATGTGCCCCAAAACATACAGCTGGCAACTAAATGAGCTGTGACTAGAACCCAGGTTGGTCTGATCAAAAGCCCCGCTCTTTCCACCACACCAATGCTTCCCAAATATGCCTAATCCTAAGAATCCCTACCCACTGAAGCTCTACTCACAAAAACATTCCCAAGCCCCATCTCATACCTAAGGAATCAAAATCTCCAGAGGTTACACTGGCCTATCTATAAAAATCTGAGTCTTGAAAAACAGCATTATTAATGATCCTCTCAGATTTGAAATTCGACAGCTTATTAAGTTTTCATAGCTCACCTCCAGAGATTTGGAGATGGTGTACAAATAGCTTAGGAACACCTAACAGAAGACAAGGAGCAAGAATGAAAAATACTATAGGAGGAGCAACCCAAGGAAGAAGAGCAAGAGTGTTTCCAACCTACAACCTGGTGTTAGAAACAAATTGAACATAACTAAAACACACTATTTTACATGGCCTGCTTATTAGATTAATAAAGCATTTCACAATCATTTAATAGTGATAAATAATTCTGAAGTTTCTCAACAATTCTCGTTATGAATTACTAAATTACAAACAAAATAAGATTGAGGAACATTCTTCAAGCTATGGTAGAAGTAGCAAGTATTTTCTAATCAGTGTCTACGGGTTAACGCAGTTGGGGAAGTGTGCTGGTATCTTCCCAGAACTGCCTTCCTGGAGAGAATAGCATGGGTGCCTGCTCTACATGACCATGATGCTGGCAAATGCAGCCTTTTCGGTGTTGTTCCGCGGTCTCCACACATTCCTAAACTTCTACATATTTCTACAAATTCCACCACTTGTTACCAGTGCCTCTTTGGTTCTGTAACAAACAAACAAAAAAAAGGTTTAAATACCACCCCCTCTTTCAATTGCATAGACATTGCAGTACAAGTACAGAAATGTGGACATTTGTCAGATTTCCTATCTATTCTTCTCATGACCATATCACACTTGTTCAAAATCAGAGAACCGTTAAAAATAACCAATAATAGCAAGAATACAAACAACCCGATTTAAAAATAGGCAAAAATTTTGAACAGACATTTCACCAAAGAAGATACACAAATAGCCAGGTAGTATATGAAAAGATGCTCAACATCATTAGTCATTAAGGAAATGCAAATGAAAATTAAATGAGATACCACTACACAACCACTAGAATGGCAATAATCAAAAAGATAACAATAACAAGTGATGGTAAAGATACGGAGAAACAGAAACCTCACACATTGCTGGTGGGAATGTAAAATGGTACAGCATCTGTGACTTTAGCAGTTTCTTAAAAAGTTAAACATAAATTTACTGCATTTGCACTCTGAGGAATCTGTTGCTGTTAGGTGCCATCGAGTTGATTTCAATTCATAGCAACCACATGTGGCAGAGTAGAACTGCCCCATATGGTTTTCTAGGCTGTGATCTTTACAGGATCAGATAACCAGGTCTTTCTCCCATGGAGCCACTTGGTGGTTCGAACCGCCAACCTTTTGGTTAGCAGCCTAGTTGTACCACCAGGGCTCCTTCCTAGGCATACGCCCAAGAGGAATTAAAAAAATATGCCCACACAAAGACATACAGATGAATATTCATAGCAGCATTATTTATAATAGTCAAAAACTGAAAACCCAAAGGTCTGTCCACTCAAGACTGTTGTTGTTGTTGTGTGCCATCGGGTAAACAGAATGTGGCATATTCACACAATGGAATACTATTCAGTAATAAAGGAACAAAACACAGATACATGCTACAACGTGCGTGAACTTCAAAAACATATTCAGTGAAAGACAGATACACACACCAAAAAAAACTCACATATTTTACAATTTCATTTACATGAAATATCTAGAAAAAGCAAAATCTATAGAGCCAGAAAGTAGATTAGTGGTTGTCTGGGCTGGAGGTTGAAACAAAGTACCTGCAAATGGCTGTGAGGGGTGTTCTTAGGGTGACAGAAATGTTCTAAAACTGGATTATGGTGATGGTTGTACAACTATGTAAATTTCCTAAAGATTATTGAATTCTACTTTTAAAACAAGAGAACTTTATGGTATGTAAATTATACCTCAATAAATTGTTGTTAACCATCATCATCACTTACATCTCGTTTGAGACGAGTGAAATAATCAAGTTTCTGCCCAGATAGAAATAATTTTATTGCTTTAGCTTTCAAAATCAATGTGACAGATTCTCAAATCCTTACTTCTCCCTGGTTGGCTAGAGTGCTCATCATTTAGATCCAGGAATTCTGACATTTTTCTCTTTCAATGCTTTCGTGCAATATAAAATCTCTTCTAAATTGCCTCTCTCTCAAACCACTGTGCTCTGTCAGAATTCTACGTGGGAATTCCTACAACAATCATATTTCCATGAGGGAGAGTCAGATGGAAATTTAGCTGAAAACTCTGTGCTCAAATGCTATAACTCATTAGATTTCAACATTTAAGTATGCTACTATTATTTTACTAAAGACATTGAATAAATGATAACAGTGCAACAGACTGCACTTATGTAAGCTACAAAAAAAGTACCTAAAGATACAGAAGACACATAAGTATCTCAAAACTGTGTTTTTTATGTATTCCAAGATAATTAATGTGAAGAAGAATCCTATGATATTTCTAAATTGGTTTTTCAAATTAAAATAAGCCACACAGATAAGGTAAAAGCTATACATGACAAACAACATAGTTTCTTCCACAATTAAAGCAAGAGGACCTTAACAGGATTTATAAAATAATGTAAATACTCCAAAGTTGTCTTCAATATTCTAAAAGTTATTAGTTTTTGTATTTATCATGACTTTCTAAGTTGCAAGAGACAAAAACAGTATAAACTAGCTTAAGTCAAAAACAGAACCAAATTAGATCATGTAAACAATGGAGCGAGGGGGGGATGCATCTGGACGCATCTGCACTTTTGCTTTTCACTGAGCTTTGACTGTATTGCCTCCAATAGCTTCTATACACGAGTCTCCCCCAGCCGGAGCCCCAGGCTGTATCCCCATGACTTCAGAAAGAAAAAAAGCCCATATCTTTATCAGCTCCACTTAAAACCCTGGGTAAGAAATCCAACTGGCACAGCTGTTGGCCCATGCCACCCCTAAAGTCCATTACCAGAAAGGAGGGGAGGAGATAGCTGTTGGGCACATAAACATGAAATGTCCACAACAGCATTAATTCCTAAATTTCTGCTTGGCCTCCAAACATAGACCAGACTTTCTCTATGAGCACAATAAGTTTATCAATCCTAATGGCCTTGTTGAAATTCACACCATGAGAAATATTAGTTTATCAACAAATTAATACCATGTATCATGTCTACTCAATTTTCCCTATTTTCTTGTATTTTACATATAAGAAGGATCAGACATTATGCAGTAATATTCTGGCATTAGGGACTACAGCAGTGCTTCTCCAGGAAAACAATTTTGGGTGCCTACTATAGGGTCTGATGGAAACCCTGGTGGTGTAGCGGTTAAGTGCTACCGCTGCTAACCTAAAGTTCGGCTTTTCGAATTCACCAGGCGCTTCTCGGAAACTCTATGGGGCAGTTTTACTCTGTCCTACAGGGTGGCTATGAGTTGGAATCGACCTGACGGCAAACGTTTTTTTGTTTGTTTATTTGTTTTTAATAGGTTCAATATGAGTCGGAATGGACTCAACGGGCAACGGATTTGGTTTTGGTTTCCGACTACGTGCAAGGAGCCCTGGTGGCACAGTGGTTAAGAGCTTCGCTGCTAACCAAACGGCAGTTCGAGTCCACCAGCCGCTGCTTGGAAACCCTATGGGACAATTCGACTCTGTCCTATAGGGCCGGTATGAGTTGGAATCGACTGGACCTGGCAATGGGTTTGGTTTTCGGTTTTTTTTTTTTTTTTTTAACTAAGGGCAAGGTATTCTGCCAGGTGAGCCCATTTAAGATTCACCACAACCCTGAGAAGTAATCATTATTATCCCTATTTTACAAGCAGCAGTTATATTCTTAGGAGCCCTGGTGGCACAGTGGTGAAAGGATAGATTGCTAACCGAGAGGTCGGGAGTTTGAAACTACCAGCGGTTCCGAGGGAGAAAGATGTGGCAGCCTACTCCGTAGAGTTTTACAGCCTCGGAAACCAGATGGGGCCGCTATGTGTTGGAATCCACTCAGCAATGGGTTTGGTTTTTGGATTTCTTTTTTACTATGTGCAAGGTATTCTGCCAGATGATCTCATTTAAGATTCACAACAACCCTGAGAAGTAATCATTATCATCCCCGTTTTACAGGCAGCAGTTATACCCTTAGGAGCCCTGGTGGTACAGTGACTAAAGCGCTCTGCTGCTAACCAACAGGTCGACGGTTCCAACCCACCAGTAGCTCTGCGGGAGAAAGATGTGGCAGTTTGCTTCAGTAAAGATTTACAGGCTTAATGATGAACTAAGGACAATAATAAAATAAAAGGGAAGATTGTTTTTAGGATAGCATTTTTTTTTTTTCATCTCGGGGTATATGCATTTTGCATTTGTATTTACTCAACTCTTTTTTTTTTTTTCCTGTATCATTCCTTTTTATACTTGGCACAGGGTTGGCACCTAATAAAGGTTTGAGGAAGGGATGAGTGCATTTTGTTTAGGATCCCTTCCAGTTCTAAAATTCCATTACTTAATGCTTATGCCTAACAAGGCAAACTGTAGCTAGAAGAATGTCAATGTCTAAGACATAGGCAGCATGAGTTGTATGAGCTGATCTTAGAGGAGTCTAGTAATTACTTAGTAGAAAATACAGATGTCACAGTGAAATACTTTAGGATTGAAATTGGAAAGAAGGTAAATGAAAACAACATTCCTTTGTGTGGCCAGCTGTCAATACTTTCTTTACTGTATTAACTGACACTTCATTACCAATAATAAAGTTTATCACAAATTAAAAAAAAAAAAAGATTTATAGCCTTGGAAACCCTATGGGACGATTCTACCCTGTCCTATAGGGTTGCTATGAGTTGGAATCGATTTGAGGGCAGTGGGTTTGGTTGTTTTGTTTTGTTTGTTTTTGGAGGTATACCCTTCATATCAAGGCCTTTGAAAACATAAGAATCTAGAAAAAGAAATAATTTGTTATTCTTGTACTTGTTTCTTTCTTCCTTTTTAATAATGAGTCCTTTAAGACCTTGTAACTATACATACTGAAATTCCCTCACTTGTTTAATATTGAAGTAAGGACATTTTTAGTAAATTTCTCAACTCATGCTTAAGAAATATTTTTGCAAAAACGTATGACAGTGCATTTAGAGTTTGACCTATATTAGCTCCTCTACTGACTGGTCCATGCAACTTGCCCAAGATTATAAATGCTTAACAACTTTCTGGTGTGTTTTTTATTATCATTTAATATTATTACAAGTTATCTTCCTTTTCTTTCCCTCCTGGTTTATAAACCAGGAAAGTTTCTTTCTCTGCATCTCTACTAAAGCCCAAAGGATTTTTACTCACTGCTTTATTCAGGCAACAAATTAATTCAACAAATATTTTTTGAGGCTGTATCATTTGTTCTCTGCTAGAGGTAAGGATAGCACTGTGAACAAAACAAACATGGTCCATGGCAGGGCTTCACATGGCACAACTCCAGGGGGCACCATTTTCATAGAATACAATGCTTCTGACATAGAGCTTACTGTCTGATGGAAATACATTATAAATTGTAACATGATCTACAAATATATTATTACTGCTATTACAATTACTATTACTTCTGATGTTAAAATGAGAAAAATGTTTAAAGTAATAACCACAAAACAGGTTGATAAATTAGACTGATTTAAAATTAAAACTGTCTGTTCATTGAGGCACCATTAAAAGGCTAAAAAGTTAAGCCACAGAGTGGGAGAGGATATTTGCAACACATAAAACTGAAAAACAGCACATATCTAGAATATATTGAGAACTTCTACAAATCAATAAAGAAAAGACAGTCATTCCAATAGCAAAATGGGCAAGAGACTTCAATAGGCACTTCATAAAAGAAGATATCAGATGGCAAATAAATGTGAAATTAGCAATAATTAGTAATTAGGGAATTGCTAATTAAACCACATTGACATTCCACTACCCACCCAACTGAACAGCTAAAATTTAAAAGACTGAGAATACCAAACATTGGTGAGGATGTGGAGCAACTGGAACTTTCAAATAGTTTTTGTGGCAGTATAAAATGGTATAACCACTGTCATGGATTGAATTGTGTCCCCCCAAAATATCTGTCAACTTTGCTGGCTCATGATGCCCAGTATTGTATAGTTGTGTGCTATTTTGTAATCTGATGTGATTTCCTTATGTGTTGGAAATTCAATCACTATGATCTAATAAGATGGATTAGTGACAGTTATACTGATGAGGTATACAAGATTGAATAGTGTCTTAAGCCAACCTCTTTTGAGATCTAAAAGAGAGAAGCGAGCAGAGACACATTGGAACCTCTTACCACCAAGAAAGCAGTGCTGGGAGCAGAGCATGTCCTTTGGACCTGAGGTTCCTGCACAGAGAAGCTCCCAGACCTGGGTAGGATTGATGACACGGACCTTCCTCCAGAGCTGACAGAGAAGGCATTCTCTTGGAGCTGATGCCCTGAATTTGGACTTGTAGCCTACTGGACTGTGAGAAAATAAACTTCTCTTTGTTGAAGCCATGCACTTGTGGTATTTCTGTTATAGCAGCACTAGATGACTAAGACAACCACTATAGAAAACAGTTGGCAGCTTATAAAGTTAAACATACAGCTACTCTATGACTCAGAAATTACAGTTAAGAGAAACAAAAATATATTCAGAAAAACACTGCAAGAATGTTTATAGTAGCTTTATTTGTTAACCAAAAACTAGAAACAATACAAATGTCTATCAGCAGATGAATGAGTAAACAAATTGTGGTATATTCATATAATAGGTTATTATTTAGCAACAAAAAGGAATAAACTACATCAAAATGAATCTCAAAAATTATGCTAGGTGAATGAAACCAAACATTTTAAAAAGTACACATGTATAATTCTACTTAGAAGAAGTTCTATAATGAGCAAAACTAAGCTACAATGATCGATATCAGAACAGTGGGTGCCTCTGGGATGGAAGCAATTGACTGTAAAGGAGCAGACGGGAAATCACTCAGGTGATGGTAATGGTCAATATTTTAATTAGGGTGGTATTTACGTGTTGTATGCATTTCTCAGGTTTCATCAAATTGTATACTTAAAATTTGTGCATTTTATGTAAACTATAGCTTAATGATCAATAAGTAAATTTTTTTTTAATTTTTTAAAACTGGAAACAACCTAAATATCCATCAACAGTAGAATGAATAAATTATAGTACATTTGTGTAATGGAATGCTATACAACAAATAAAATGAGCCAACATGGATGAATCTCATAAACATAATATTGAGCAAAAGAAACCAGACGCGGTGAGTATGATTCTATTTGTATAAAGTAAAAAAACAGGTGAAATTAATATATGATATTTAAAGTCAGGATAGCTGTTATTTTTGGAAAGGAGAGACAGGGGAGTAGACAGAGAAGGGTATGAGGGGGCGTGTTTTAGGGATACAGATAAAGTTCTTTCTTGACTTGTATAGTGGCTTTACAGGTTTGTTCACTATGTTCACTTATTCACTGAGCCATTCATTATGATTTGTGTTTATATATATTACACTACTTCAATCAAAAGATTCTAAAAAAATAAACAAATGAGTGTTGAGCACTGAATACGGAGCATTCTAGATTTAAAGGTTAAATGTGAATATGAATTTATTTAAATTGAAATATTATACTTTCTGATATTAGAAATATTAGAATAGACTGTACTTAAATTTCACGAAGGCTTTTTGCCTCTCTTCCATACACATGAAGGAGAAACTATAAAGTTCATTTCACAATAACATAAAAGCGATAGTGGCACATGTTAGGAGAGTCAGAGTGAGAATTCAAAAATAATGGGAAGTGTTGCTATCTCTCATGTGTACCTGCAGGACATACACATAAAGACAACTGGAACACGTGTTTGTCTTCTACAGAAATCAGGTAGCATTCCCTAAGGAGAAGAAAATGAAAGAATGTTAAGTTAGTGGGCCAGTGTAGAAAGAGAAAGGAAAGCAAGTATAACAAAGCCTGAGATAAGGATTCATAGAATGATGTTTGGAGAATGATCCATAAGGGTAGGTTTCCTACTGTAAGGATTCCCGGGGCGATGCTCCTGACCTCCCAGTCCATATGTATCATCACACTGACTTGGGCAGTTAATCAAACATTATTTTGTAGCATAACGTGAGTTTCTTGAAGATTAAAAACCACTGGCGTCGAGTGGACTCTGACTCATAGCAATCCTATAGGACAGAGTAGAGTTGCCTCATAGGGTTTACAAAGCTGTAATCTTTATGGAAGCAGACTGCCACATCTTTCTCCTGTGGAGCAGCTGATGAGTCTGAACTGCTGACCTTTTGGTTAGCAGCTGAGCAGCTTAACCACTGTGCCACCATGGCTCCTTTCTTGAGGATTAGGGAGCCTATATGAATTACTGGTCAGTACCTAACACACCATCTTACAAATTTCAAACATTCAATTTTCAGTATTTGAACATTCGTGAATCAATTCTCAAAGTATCGTCTACAGACCCTTAGGGAAAAAGACACTTTCAGTGAGTTCACAAAGTCAAGTTTATTTTCATAACAATACTAGGATATTATTTACTTATTTTACACTCATTCTCTCAGGAGTGTACAGTGGGGTTTCTAGATGCTACATGATATATGATGATATATAATGGAATGTGTGCTTTTGTATTCTTGTGCTTTTTAGAATTTTCTGACATGGTAGGATTAGGGTACAAATATGTGTATTTTCAGAGATTAACTAAGTTTGTTCTCCATACATCTACCATAGTCTTAAACTATCTATCTATATTGATTATATCTGCTATACTTTTTATGATCTCATTATCATCTACTAAACTATTTTGAAATTCTAAAGTTTTCATTGGATCTATGCAAAAACACAAAAGAGTAAGTACTGTTTGTTGTCTTGTTCTGGAATAATGTTTTAAAAGTTTAATGTTTCTAAATCTTTAAATTTTATCTAAAATCATTGTTTTTAATAATTTAATATTTTATTCTAAAATAAAAGGATACTTATTTATATGTTTCCTACATTTAAGAATGAATCAATGGCTTAAAAAAGGGATATTAAATCTACAGACATGACCAGACTTGCTGTTTTGTTTGTACTTGTCCAGATTGGGCACAAAATAATCATCAAATATGATCTTTTATGTGAATGCTTGGCAACAAACACATTTCGTGTTGAAATATTCAGAATATTGAAAAACTTTTTTTAACCTCATGATTTATCCTGGTACAACTACACTGACATTTGCGCTGATGTTACAAAATCTATGGTGGGTAAAACTGCTCACTTTTAAACGAACCAAGGCAATGGCACCAAACTATCTAGCTGTCATTATATCCTTCTCTGCCAAATACTTGAAGGAAAAAAAGACAGTTTCACTTAAAAATGGCCTCAATAAGCAGTAAAAATTATTAATTTTATTACATTTTGATCCACGAGTACACATCTTTTTAATATTCCCTATTAAACGATAATTACACATAAAGCACCTCTTCTGCATGCTGGAGTATCTTGGTCGTCTCCGAGAAAAAGCATGTGCAATGTTGTGAGCCAAACTAGCAGCTTTTTTAATGGGACACAACTTTACTTGAGAGTATGACTGACACACAAACTATGATTATTCGGACTTGGGTATTTGTCAGTCATTTTCTGATACATAAATGAAATAAGCCCTTCACTTCAAGGAAAATAAATGAGATTATTTTCTGCCAATGAAAAGAATTCAAGCTTTCAAGTGAAAATTAAAATGTTGAAACACTTGTATCTGCCACCATGAGCTTGACGGTCTTTCTAATACTTAAAGACTTTTCCAATGAGATCAGTGGGGATATTAATAAATGTGATTTTTCTGATGCTGACCTCAATCTCTACCATTCTAGATCTCTCACTTGAAGATTTCTTTTTCCTATTAAACCTGCTATTGACATCAGCAAGCTCCCATATTTGGATTCTACTATTATTCCCCTGAATCTCTGCTCCTTCCTTTTTGTTTCTTCTTCATCCAACCAAGGACTTTCAGATCCATCACTATAGCCATTCTCTTGCCAATACTATACATAACCTTGTGTCTTATGTTTCTATTGTATCCTCTGGCAAAACTGCAATCTCAGCTCTATTCACCATCAGACCTTCCTTGCTCCTGCATTAATATTTCAGGACAAAAAGAACACAACTTTGCAGAATGGTACATTAAAGATATTGCCTTTGGGTAAATTTCCTCAACCTGATAAAGGGCATTTATGAAAAACCCACAGCTAACATCATACTTACTGGTGAAAGATTGAAAGCTTTCCTTCTAAGATCAGAAACAAGACAACGATGTCTACTCTTGCCGCTCCTATTCAACATTGTACTAATGATTCTAGCCAGGGCAATTACGCAAGAAAAAGAAATTGGAAAGAAAGAATTCTATTTGCAGATGACATGACCTTATGTGCAGAAAATCCTAAGGAATTTACAAAAAAACTATTTGAGATAATAAACGAGTTCAGCAAAATTGCAAGATAATATCAATAACAAAAACCAGATGTATTTCTATACACTAACAATGAACAATCGAAAATGAAATGAAGAAACAATTCAATTTACAATAGAATCAAAAAGAATAAAATACTTAGAACTAAATTTAACAAAAGAAGTGCAAGACTTGTACACTAAAAACTACAAAACAAGGTCATAGTCTCGGTGAACAACTAGGCTAACTGGCAAAACATACTTTATAAAGTTTATGTTCTATATCCTAGTCTGGTGAGTAGCGTGTGGGGTCTTACAAGCTTGTGCCCAGCCATCTAAGATACAACAATTGGTCTCTACTCATCTGGAGCAAAAGAGAAAGAAGGAAATTCAAGACTCAGAGAAGGAACCAGTCTACAGGACTAAGTGTCAAATGAACTACTGCCTCCTCTACTATGAAACTAGAAGAACTAGGTAGTGCCCAGCTACCACTACTTCACATTCTGATCAGGACCACAATAGATGGAACCTGATAGAAAGGAAGGAAAATGTGGAACAGAACTTAAAATTTTCAAAAAAATCCAGATTTGCTGGACCCACTGAGACAGGGAGGAATCCCTGAGAAATTCTTTAAGCCTTGAACTGAAACTATCCCCTCAAGTCGCCTTTTAGCTAAATAGCAGGTTAGCCCATAAAAGTAATGAATATCACCCTTGAGTACTAACTGCACTCTTTTTTTTCCCCACCCAGTTCTTTTTATTTTTTTAAATAATATTTTATTATGTTTTAGATGAAAGTTTACACAGCAAATCAGGTTCCCCTTTGACAATTTTTATACAAATTGTTCTGTGACATTGTTTACAACTTTCACATTCCGTCAGCATTCTCATCATTTCCATTTGTTTGTTCTGTTTCCGTTGATCTAGCGTCCCTTTCCCTCCTTGCCTTCTCATCTTTGCTTTTAGGTAAAGGTTGACCATTTGGTCTCATATAGCTGATTGTTTACGGGAGCACGTTACTCACAGGTGATATTGTTTATTTTATAAGCCAATCTATTATTTGGCTGAAAGGTAACCTCCAGAAATAGGTTCAGTATCAAGTTCAAAGGGTATCTTAGGGCAATAGTCTTGGAGATTCCTCTAGTCTCTATTGGTCCACTAGGTCTGGCATTTTTTAGGAATTTGAATTTTGTTCACTCTTTTCTTACATTCTATCCAGGACCTTCTACTGTGTCCCCGGTCAGAATGGTCAGTAGTAGTAGCTGGACACCATCTAGTTCTTCTGGTCTCAGGTTAGAAGAGGTCATGGTTAGTGTGGGCTATTAGCCCTGTGGAGTAGTTTCTGCTTTGAGCCTTTGGTTTCCTTCATTCTCTTTTGCTCCATATGAGTAGAGACTAATAGTTATATCTTAGATGGCTGCTCACAAGCTTTTAAGACTGCAGACACTACTCACTAAAGTAAGATGTAGAACACCATCTTTATGAACTATGCTATGCCAATTGACTAAATTGTCCCCCAAGACTATAATCCTAAATCTCTTAATCCAGTAAACCAATCCCACAAGTTGTTTGGAGGGTCAGTGAAGCCTCCCTATCTGTGCTCCCTATGGGGTTTGTTATATATATGGATATACATGCAGCACAAACAAATGTGTGTGTATATATACATAGGTATATATATGCCTACAGATACACCTATACATGCACATGTATTTACTCACATATGCCTTCCTATATGCATATATGCATAAATATCTACCTACATAAGCACATACATATTTTTTAGTTACTGTTGTGGCAAAATTATATATATTATAGCATTAACCAAAATTGTCCCTTTTTCTTGTGTACTTCTTAGTGTCGTTATTTACCTTGGTCAAGTTGTGCTGCCTTCGCTTATATTTGATATTGCGTTTCCCATCACCAAAAATAACAAGTGTCTACTATCTAGAAAATGTTTCCTGCTCCATACCCCTCTCATCCCTGGTAATCATCAAAGAACTTTGCTTTCTGTGTGTATGTCTATTCTTGACTTTTTCTAACAGTGGGACCATACAATATTTGTCCTTTTCTGATTGACCTATTCCGCTCAGCATAATATCCTCCAGAGTCCTCCATGTTATATTTCATGGACTCCTCATTATTCTTTATAGTTGAGTAGTATTACATTGTATGTCCACAACTCGTCTGTCAGTTTGTCATACTGTGGTGACTTGCATGTTGCTGTGACCTTGAAAGCTATGCCACCAGTTATTTCAAATACCAGCAGGATCACCCATGGTGGACAGGCTTCAGTGGAGCTTCCAAACTAAGACAGGCTAGGAAGAAGGACTTGGCAGTCTACTTCTGAAAAAACTGGCCAATGAAAACATGAATAGCAGCAGAAAATTGCCAATATAGTGCCGGAAAATGAGCCCCTTAGGTTGGAAGGCACTCAAAATACAATTGCAGAAGAGCTGGCTCCTCAACGTAGAGTTGACCTTAATGTGGATGGAGTAAAGCTTTTGGGACCTTCATTTGCTGATGTGGCATGACTCAAAATGAGAAGAAACAGCTGCAAACATCCATCAATAATCGGAATATGGAATGTACGAAGTATGAATCTAGGAAAATTGGAATTCATCAAAAATGAAATGTAACACATAAAAATTGATATCCTAGGCATTAGTGAACTGAAACAGACTGGTACTGGCCATTTTGAATCAATCATATGGTCTGCTGTGCCGGGAATAACAAATTGAAGAGAAATGGTGTCATGCTCATCTTCAAAAAGAACATTTCAAGATCTATCCTGAAGGACAACACTGTCAGTGATAGGATAATAGTCATATGCCTACAAGGAAGACCAGTTAATATGACTATTATCCAAATTTATGCACCAACCACTAAGGCCAAAGATGGAGAAACTGAAGATTTTTTACCAACTTCTGCAGTCTGAAATTGATCAAACATGCAATCAAGATGCATTGATAATTACTAGTGATTGGAATATGAACTCTGGAAACAAAGAAGAATGATCTGTAGTTGGAAAATATGGCCTTGGTGATAGAAACAATGCTAGTGATTTCATGATAGAATTTTGCAAGACCAAAGACTAACTCATTGCAAATACCTTTTTCAAAAACATAAACAGCAACTATACACATGGACCTTGCCAGATGGAATAACACAGGAATCAAATTGACTGCATCTTGTGTAAAGAGACGATGGAGAAGCTCAATATCATTAGACAGACCAAGGCCAGGGGCTGACTGAGGAACAGACCACCAATTGCTCATATGAAAGTTCGAGTTAAAGCTGAAGAAAATTAAAACAAGTCCACAGGTCCCAAAGTATATCCCACCTGAATTTAGAGACTATCTCAAGAATAGATTTAATGCACCGAACCATAACGACCGAAGACCAGACGAGTTGTGGAATGACATCAAGGACACCATACATGAAAAAAACAAAGGTCATTAAAAAGACAGGAAAGAAAGAAAAGACCAAAATGGATGTCAGAAGAGACTCTGAAACTTGTTCTTCAACATAGAGTAGACAAAGCGAATGGAAGACATGATGAAGTAAAAGAACTGAACAGAAGATTTCAAAGGGCAGCTCAAGAAGACAAAGTAAAGTATTATAAAGAAATGTGCAAAGACCTGGAGTTAGAAAACCAAAAGGAAAGAACACACTTGGCATTTCTCAAGTTGAAAGAAGTAAAGACAAAATTCAAGCCTTTAGGTGCAATTTTGAAGGATTCTATGGGCAAAATATTGAATGACATAGGAAAGGAAACATCAAAAGAAGATGGAAGGAATACACAGAGTCACTGTACCAAAAAGGACTGGTCGATGTTCAACCATTTCAGGAGGTAGTATATGATAAGAACGGATGGTATTGGAGGAATTATGCTGAGTGAAAAAAACCAATTCCAAAAGTTTCCATACTGTATGATTCCATTATATAACATTCTTGAAATGACAAAATTCTAGAAATGGAGAGCAGATAAGTGGTTGCCTGGGGCTAAGAAGAGGGCATTTCAGGAGGCAGCATATAATCAAGAACTGATGGTGTTGAAGGAAGAAGTCCAAGCAGCACTGAAGGAGCTGGCGAAAAACAAGGCTCCAGGAATTGATGGAATACCAATTGAGATGTTTCAACAAACGAATGCAGTGCTAGAGGTGCTCACTTGTCTATGCCAAGAAATATGGAAGACAGCTACCTGGCCAACCAACTGGGAGAGATCGATATTTGTGCCCATTCCAAAGAAAAGTGATCCAACAGAATGCGGACATTATCAAACAATACCATTAATATCACACACAAGTAAAATTTTGCTGAAGATCATTCAAAACCGGTTGCAGTAGTACATCCACAGGAAGCTGCCAGAAATTCAAGCCAGATTCAGAAGAGGATGTGGAATGAAGTATATCATTGCTGATGTCAGATGGATCTTGGCTGAAAGGAGAGAATACCAGAAAGATGTTTATCTGTGTTTTATGGACTATGCAAAGGCATTTGACTGTGTGGATCACAACAAATTACGGATAACATTGGGAAGAATGGGAATTCCAGAACACTTATTTGTGCTCATGAGGAACCTGTACATAGACCAAAAGGCAGTCGTTCGAACAGAACAAGAGGATACTGCATGGTTTAGTATCAGGAAAGATGTGTGTCACTGTTGTCTCCTTTCACCATACTTATTCAATCTTTATCCTGAGCAAATAATCCAAGAAGCTGGATTTGAAGAGGAAGAACACGGCATATATGAAGAAGAATGTCGCATTAGGACTGGAGGAAGACTCATCAACAACCTGCAATATGCAGATGACACAACCTTGCTTGCTGAAAGTGAAGAGGAACTTGAAGCACTTACTGATGAAGATCAAAGACTACAGCCCTCAGTATGGATTACATCTCAACATAAAGAAAACAAAAATCCTCACAACTGGACCAATAAGCAACATCATGATAAATGGATAAAAGATTGACATTGTCAAGTATTTCATTTTACTTGGATCCACAATCAACGCCCATGGAGGCAGCAGTGAAGAAATCAAACAACGTCTTGTATTGGGCAAATCTGCTGCAAAAGACCTCTCTAGTGTTAAAAAGCGAAGATGTCACTTTGAGGAATAAGGTGCGCCTGACCCAAGCCATGGTATTTTCAATTGCCTTATATGCATTTGAAAGCTGGACAATGAATAAGGAAGACTGAAGAATTGATGCCTTTGAATTATGGTGTTCGCAAAGAATATTGAACATACCATGGACTGCTAGAAGAACAAATATATCTGTCTTGGAAGAAGTACAGCCAGAATGCTCCTTAGAAGCAAGGATGGTAAGACTTTGTCTCACATACTTTGGACTTGTTATCAGGAGGGACCAATCCCTGGAGAAGAACATCATGCTTGGTAAATTAGAGGGTCAGGGAAAGAGAGAAAGATCCTCCAGAATATAGATTGACACAGTGACCGCAACAACGGGCTCAAGCATAGCAATCATTGTGAAGTTGGCACAGGACCAGGCAGTGGTTCATTCTGTTGTACATAGTTGCTATGAGTTGGAACCGACTAGAGGGCACCTAACAACAACAAGGAGAGGGTGGGGACTGAAGTGAAATGGACGTGACTATAAAAGGGCAACATGAGGGATCTTTGTGGTGAAGGAACTATTCTGTGTCTTGACTTTATCAATGTCAATATCCTGGTTGTGATTTTGCAAGATGTTGCCATTGGGGGAACTGTGTAAAGGGGAAATGGGAACTGTCTGCATTGCTTTTTAAGACTGAATATGAATCTGCAATTATTTCAAAATAAAGTTTAATTTAAATTAAAATTAGATGGGGGGGGATGCCTTCAACCTCAGATGAGCCAATTGTCCTTTCATGTAGCCTGCTAGAGTCAAGCATCCATTTGGCTCAAACTCATTATTCCACCACCGCACTTTCAAAAGATTAACTACTATTACTTATTGGGCATTTGCTATGTGACAAAACTTGGTGCTAAGAACTTCATATGTATTAACTCATTTAATCCTCACAACAGATAACTTTGAACTCTTTCTCAGAAAAGCAGCCGCCTCAGACACCCTCCCTCTACTTTATGTTCATCCATCTCTCCTTTTTTCTTCTAACAATGAAAGAGGTGTGCATCCCCCAAGCTAAGGCCAATCCTTTGATCTGTGCACTGGATCCTGCCTCCTCAGGATCCTAATTCCATCTGATATCTCCTTTCTTGTATCTTAAACCCCTCCCCTTTCTATTACCTCTGTCTGTCCAGAATTTAGAAATGCTCCATCTAAGGAAAAACAAAAAAGCTCCCCCTCCTGCCAACCTTACTCTAGCTAAGTCTTCACCATTCTCTTGCCCCTTTTCGCTATTCTTGCTACTTTTACTGCATTCCACAATCCATTACTACTTGCTTCTACTCTTGCTCTGTGAACATCTGACTTCTTTCCAGTGTTTGACACCACTACCTATTTCTTCATTTAACCTGTCTTCTTTGGGCTTCTCTGACATCACTACTCCTGTGAGAGTTGAGGTAAGTGACACAGGTGACCTAAAAAAAGGGAAACAAAAAAATAGCAACGGAGGCAAAGGAGAGTGGAGATCGCTACTTTTGAGAGACTTGGGAAACAGGAGGCAAAAAGGGTAACAATGGGCCAGAAAACAAAGTGACTGTGGCTTTCACCTTCACTTTCGCTCTCTCTCCCTCATCACTTTCACCTTCTTTCTTTGCCCCATTCTTTGACAGCCTGCAGGTACTCAAGGAAAAGCTAAGGGTTGCGAGGGCCTACCCTGAGGTGGCGAGCAGGGCGAGCTCTGCCCTAGGGGCAGACTTGAGAAGTCGTGGGAAGGATAAGGAGTTTAAGCAGCTAGCGGAACCCCGGCGGCGGGCAGAGGTTGCAGCTCCGCGCGGGGCCGCTGGGTAGTGGAGTCCTAAGCGCGTGCGCAGCAGAGCTTCCGGCCCCAGCAGAGACTCCCGCACCTTCTCGAGTAGTGGGACAAGGCGGGGAGCTTGCATCAGCTGTAGGCTGGAGCCGCCGCTGGTCTCCGAGGGACCTGAGGGTGGCGCGTCATACCTGGGAGGCGGGTCCGGGGCTGGCCAAGGACGGGGGGTCGGAGACTCGGCCTGCCTCTGGGCCAGGGAGGGAACAGGGTGAGAACGGCCCGGCCAGGTGCACGGTCTGTTCCCGCGGACGGCTACCCCCGACTACACCGACCCCCAGGCCGCGGCGCTGAAAAAGGGGCAGGCAGTGGGGGGGAAACAAGATCCTGATTAGAGAGATTTCTTCGCAGATCCAGTGCTGTTAAACCCTGCCAGCCCACACTTTTTAAAAAACAGATGAAGAAATTAAGGTTTAAGGAACTAGAGAGTCGCCTGCAACAAGTGGATGGATTTGAAAAGCCCAAGCTACTTCTAGAACAGTATCCGACCAGGCCGCACATTGCAGGTAGGGTGGCTGGTGATGCAAGCTCTTGCTTCCTGTGTTAATCCTTTCTGCTCACTAGATGATGACGAAAATAGAGCAGTTATTTGGATACAAAGAATGACTAGAGAAATCCTGCCCCCAAGATCACCTATTACGTTGGAGAAGCCTTCCGTGACCTCTCAGCTAAAGACATACACACAGTTATGTATTTACCGTATGGTTTTCTGTATACCCTTTAAAACTGTCAGACATCTTCATAGTGTGTTCGTTTCTTGTTAGACTGTAAACTCCTTGAGGAAAGGAGTTTGTTGGTTTTGTTCACACCTGAATTTCCAGTGCCTCAGAGAGTTCCTAGGGCCCTGGTGGCGCAGTGGTTAAGTGTTTGGCTGCTAACCAAAAGGTCAGCAGTTCGAATCCACCAGCGTCTCCTTGGAAACCCTATGGGGCAGCTCTGTTCTGTCCTATAAGTATGCTATGAGTCAGAATCTACTCTGACCACAAGGGGTTTAGAAGAGTTCCTGGAGTCCCTGGGTGGTGCAAATGACTAACCAAAAGTTTGGCAGTTTGAGTCCACCCAGAGGCGCCTGGGAAGAAAGGCCTGGTGATTGACTTCTGAAAAATCAGCCATTGAAAAGCCTGTGAGCACAAGTCTGCTCTGATACACATAGGGTCGTCATGAGTCAGAATTGACTTGACAGCAACTACTTTTTTTAGAAGAGTCCCTGGCACTAGTTAGGGACTCGGTAAAGTATTTGCTATATAAGGATCAATTTCCTAATGCAAACAATTGCCGTTGCAGGGGTTCCTATGCTGTACTCTGCCCTAGAAATTAATGCTAGACTTGGTAACCAGAGGGATCGTGTTTAACAAAGCCAGAGTGGGTGCTGTTTAAAGATGAGGTTGCATTTCAATTTTAATTATCTGGGAATCAGCATTGTTGCTTGATGTGAGGGATTAATAAGGGAGTACAGGAGAGACCACAAGAAAAACTATTCGTATTTGATAAATGTATTACCAAAGTGGTTGAGGAACCTGAGGAAAATTAATCTACTGGGAACTTGCAGTGAGGAAACCCTTCCAGCCCCAACATTGTGCTGTTTCTTAGCTGCCAGTGAAAGTCAAGGAGAATACATACATACCTGAAAAGGTGGAACTTAAAACATATGCATATGCCCAGGGGAGGATCCTGAAGCCACACTGGCAAACAATATGTATCATTTAATGAAGTCAAAATAGATGCTTAGATAAATTTAAATTTTCAGACTTATAATTTCAGTGAACATGTGGTATATTTCTTCACTTTTCGACAGCAGTGGGTTTGGTTTTGGTACGGGTACTGTATATGTACAAAGCGTGTGAAGGAGCCCTGCTGGCACAGTCATGAAGTGCTTGGCTGCTAATCAAAAGGTTTGAACCCACCAGCCTCTCTGGGAGAGAGAGATGTGGCAGTCTGCTTCTGTAAAGATTACAGCCTTAGAAACTCTGTGGGGCAGTTCTACTCTGTCCTATAGGCTCAAAATTGAGTTGGAATCGACTCAACGGCAGTGGGCAACAAGAACATAGTGTGTGCATAAATGCTTGTATGTGTATTCTTTAATGTTTTTATATTGTTTAAATTTTCTGCAAACATGTATTACTTTACTTTAAAATCTAAAAACAAATTGTAAGGCAAAAAGCAAGCCCATTTCATCTCTAGAAACATTGTTATGGGAAATGGTTCTTACGAATCTTATAAAATTTTATCATTTTTAGTTAGCAAAATCTTACACTATTTTATGGCTCTGTGATGTATATAATGAAATTGCTTAAACATATAACCAACTCAAAATGCACTCAGAATTGCTTTGTAAAGTATAAGTTTTTTTGTTTGTTTAGTTATCAAAATTGGACTTAATTGTTTAAAGGAGAGATCCAAAGAAGGCATTAGATAAGGAGTAACACATTGGGTGTATGTTCATAATTTTAAAAAAAATTTTTTTGAGTCAAAATAATATATGCATATAGTTTTTAAAACACCAAAGAGTACAGAGGGATTTATAATAAAGCACCCAGTCTCTTACCCTCCCTCCCACCTCTAGCTGCATTTCTCAGATGCAACTCCTCTAAATTGTTTCAATTTCGTTGTTCTAGTGATTGATTCTACATTTCTAAATATGTTTATACTTCTGCTCCTTGGTCAATTGTAAACATTTTCCACTGACTGTCTACAATGATGGGTGAGAATTTAGTTGATTTATATCATCCCACTTTCCTCCCCCTCCTCCCAAAATAGTTTGCACTGCTGCTTTTATTCCTCTATTAATCACCTCTCACCCCTTCCCAGTATAATTGCTTTACTACTTTTATTGCCTGTGAATTGCCTTTGTAACTTTAAATAATATACTTTGCTTCTTATAAATATAACCTTTCCTTGAAAGTGACTTATTTTGTCTCTGGTAGCTTTAAGGATTGCTGTGTTCTGGGTGTGCTGATATTTCACAATGGTGTGTTTAGGTGTGAATCTTTTTATATTTACGTGCTTGGTACAGAAGGAAGTGGCCCCTTTAAATTCGAAGGCTTATGTCTCCCTTCAGCTCTAAGAGATGCTTATCCGTAATTTGTTTGATAATGTCTTTTATTTTCTCTGACCTCTCTTTTTGGGAATTCCTGTTAATTACATGTTGAACTTCCTGGATTTATCGTCTGTAGCTATCCTTTCTCTGGTGTTTCCTGGACCCTTTCTGTGAAATTTGAAAAATTACTTTTTTCTTCTAACCATTCTACTGAATTTTTTCAGCAACTGGTACAGTGTTTTTTGCTGCAGCTTTCTGTGCCTTATTTTCTTGTCCCACATTAAAAGTCTTAAAATTCTGGTCATATTTTTCTCAAGTTATTCCATTTTTAAAAGGTACTTATTTTAATATCTAAAAACTTCAAACTTCCATGAAATAAATGGTCCATAAAATATTCCTTTCCTTCTGAAGCTTTTATAATGCACTGTTACTAACCAGTGTTTTACTACTAAATAAAGTGGCCGATTCTGACAAATAATTCTGAATATTATTTTTTCACCACTGATTTAAGACTGGCATGGCAGGTATTGGACAGAGTATCCTTTACTCTTCTGAATTTTCTGGGCAGATGTTGTGTTGTAGAAATACATATAAGTAGGAATACATTTTAGTATTGGATTTAGGCAATGAAAAATGTATACCTTTTTGTCAAGCTCTCCACACATGTGGGCTTGCTGGGAACCATGTAAAGAAATCATGGCATCGTGACTTAATTTAGAGAATTTGGGGCCATCTTCCAACTTCTTACCTGAATGATGGTCAGTTTCCTTCAGCTCAGTGAACTTGCAGACAATGCAAGCACCACGAAAATCCAGCACAGTGCATAGCCAGTATTGATTTGGCCTGGATGGTTCTGGATGATGACCAGACAGTGAAGCTGACAGCTTCCATTGGTGGACTGTTCTTACTATCACCAGCCAAGTTGCCATGGCAAACATCTTTAACAGGCACCTTATTTTTTTTATTTTTTTATTTTATTGTTGTACTTTAAGTGAAAGTTTACAGTTCAAGTTAGTGTCTCATACAAAAATTTATACAAACATTGTTATGTTACCCTAATTGCTCTCCCTATACTGTAACAGCACACTCCTCCTTTCCACGCCTGATTTCCCATTTCCATTCAAACAGTTCCTGACCCTCTCTGCCTTCTCATTTCACCTCCGGACAGGAGATGCCCATTTAATCTCATGTATCTACTTTAGCTAAGAAGCACACTCTTCACCAGTATCATTTTATGTCCTGTAGTCCAGTCTAATCTTTGTCTGAAGAGTCGGCCTCGGGAATGGTTTTAGTTCTGGGTTGACAAGAGTCCGGGGGCCATGCTTTCTGGGATTCCTCCAGTTTCAATCAGACCATTATGTCTGGTCTTTTTACTAGAATTTGAGTTCTGCACCCCACTTTTCTCCTGCTCCATCAGGGACTCTCTGTTGTGTTCCCTGTCAGGGTGGTCATTGATGGTAGCTGGGTACCATCTAGTTCTTCTGGTCTCAGGCTGATGGAGTCTCAGGTTTATGTGGCCCTTTCTGTCTCTTGGGCTAATACTTTCTTTGTGTCTTTGGTGTTCTTTATTGTCCTTTACTCCAGGTGGGTTGGGACCCATTGATGCATCTTAGATGGCCGCTCACTAGCTTTTAGACCCCAGACACCACTCAGCAAAGTAGGATGCAGAACACTTTCTTAATAAGCTTTGTTGCATCAGTTGACCTAGATGTCCCCTGAAACCATGGTCCCCAGGCCCCCCACCTCTGCTACTCTGTCCCTTGAAGTGTTTGGTTGTATTCAGGAAACTTCTTAGCTTTGATTTAGTCCACTTGTGCTGACTTCCCCTGTAGTGTGTGCTGTCCTTCCCTTCACCTAACATAATTCTTGTCTGCTGTCTAGTTAGTTAATAACCCTCTGCCTCCCTCCCCACCCTTGTAACCATCAAAGAATGTTTTCTTCTATATTTAAACCTTTTCTTGAGTTCTTATAATAGTGGTCTTATACAATATTTGTCCTTTTGTGACTGACTAAATTCACTCAGCATAATGCCTTCCAGATTCCTCCGTGTTATGTTTCACGGATTCATGGTTGTTCTTTATAGTTGCATAGTATTCCGTTGTGTGAATATACCATAATTTGTTTATCCATTCGTCCATTGATGGGCATCTAGGTTGTTCCCATCTTTTTGCTATCGTGAACAGTGCTGCAATGAACATGGGTGTGCATATATCTATTTGTGTGAAGGCTCTTATTTCTCTAGGATATATTCCAAGGAGCGGGATTGGTGGATCGTATGGTACTTCTATTTCTAGCTTTTTAAGGAAGTGCCAAATCGATTTCCAAAGTGGTTGTAACATTTTACATTCCCGCCAACAGTGAATAAGTGTTCCGGTCTCTCCACAACCTCTCCAACATTTATTATTTTGTGTTTTTTGGATTAATGCTAGCCTTGCTGGGGTGAGATGGTAACTCATGGTAGTTTTGATTTGCTTTTCTCTAACGGCTAATGATCATGAGCATTTCCGCATGTGTCTGTTAGCCGACAGGTACCTTCTTAACATTGATGCCCAGTTTGTGAACAAGCAAAACTTTACATAACTTTTTACGGTACATCTCAGTAGACTTTACTTCAGACTACTAACTTTGACTGAAGCAAAGCTGGCTACCTTGTGTGACTATAGACCACTAGTCCTGTTGTGACCCTTGGGGACAGTATAAATATCACCAATTTTGTAGATGATTTACAGGGGCAGGTGGAAGAGTTGATTGGACAAGATGGTAACAGGATACAATCCAGAGTTTCAGTGTAGCCATGCTTTCAAATGTCTCTTGAGCAAAGGCATATTAGCACTTAATTTTGTTGTAATTCCAAACAAAAATTGGCACAGAACTACTGTGTTTGGGTGGAGGCCAGTTTTCTCACTTTAGATAATGACTTTAATGTCTTCTGGCTGTAAGTTTTCTTAGTGACATCCAATTTCTTCAGATAACAATCTGTTGTTTCACACCCAGTATGTAACATGCATATGAATGTGTTCATTCTTTGAGATAGGAGCTTCAAAGACTAACACCTGCAGCAACAGGCTAGCAGAGTCAGCCTAAGATAACCCTATGTTTTTGATAAAACCTCTGGATTCTGGGGCATCAGTGATGGCCCATAATCCTTGCTGGGTTCATATATCCACAGGGAGATATCAGTGGTGTTACTTATGCTTCTTGTTGTTAGATGCCATCAAGTCACCTCTGACTCATCTTCACAGTCGGTGTGCTTGAGTCTATTGTTGCAGCCACTGTATATTTTTGGGCCTTCTAACCTATGAGGCTCATGTTCTAGCACTAAATCAGAAAACACTCTGTTGTTATACATAGGGTTTTCATTGACTAATTTTCAGAAGTAAATTAACAGGCCTTTCTTCCTAGTCTGTCTTAGTTTGGAAGCTCTGCTAAAACCTGTCCATTATGGGTGACCCTGTTGGTATTTCAAATACTGGTGGGATAGCTTCCAGCATCATAGCAACATGCAAGCCAGCACAGTACCACAAATTGACAGATGGTAGTACTCATGCTTAGCCTTCACTATATGCAAGACCCTTGTGTATTTGGAAGATTCCTTTCCCATCTCAGCAGCTTCTGCCCTGCTCCTTAATATAATAGTTCTCTTTCCAAGTCAACCTCAACTTTATTTGTAAATCGTATCTGTATGTGTCTAAAGGCTACATTGCAGATGTAGGTGTTTTCCTTTCCTGTTCTAGCTTGAGCTCATGATACCTGTGTCCTAATGACAAACTTGTTGCAAAAAAAGATCTGTGCCCTTTTAATGTTAATGCTTGTTTGATACCAGTGATTCCCAGACTTGTGGACTTCACACGTCAGTAAAATTTCAAAACAATTTTAAAGGCTGATGTAGGGTTGCCAAATTTATATTTTGACAGGGAAGGATATTTTTTAAAACCTATTTACTCTTATCACCCTTTTATATATATCATGTAAAAATAATATTTAGACAACAATATACATGTGTTGTAGCAATGTTTTAAACAGGCTGAGGAAAAATAGAAACACTCTGACATTATTTTTCTCATTTTATCTCATAGACTGGTCAAAGTATTATCATTCTTGGCATCATTAGTAGAGACTAGTTAGTTTTTTGGAAACCACTGCTACGTGTTACCCTCTTTGTGGTGCATCTTACTACGTACCAAGTTATTACACCGCAATTTTTAAGTAACCTGGAACACCATTTGGGGGAGGGCAAAATAATACAAAACTAAAGAAATTATTTTAGGAAGAGTCATTTGCATAAATTGGATTTTGGTCATCATTTTGCTTACTTATTCCCTAATATGTTTTTTGATCTTTTAGCATGTATGCTCTATACAATCCATAACACATATGATGACATTGAAAATAAAGTGGTTGCAGATCTAGGATGTGGTTGTGGAGTGCTTAGCATCGGAACTGCAATGTTAGGAGCAGGGTAGGTGATCCAGTATATACTATTTGGTTATGGGGTGGCTTTAATAAGAAGCATATGTAGGATCAATTGAATTACATTTATGGGCTCTACAGTATGAAGTTGGGAGATCAAGAATCTGATACTGAATACATTTTCAGTGGGCAGAAGATCAAAACAAACTACAAAAAAAAAGGTGATGCCTCCCTTTTATACAAAATCTGAATTCCCAACCCATTGCTAGGTTGGGAAATCTTGCTGTTGAAGAGCAACACTCATTAACTCTTAGTTTAATTGGATTAACAAGGTATATGGTAACCCAGCTAATTTGTTTTTGCTTTTTTTTTTTTTAACTTGGGAGGTATAAGTAGTTATGCTTTGTGTTTTGTATTTATATAGGTTGTGTGTTGGATTTGACATAGATGAAGATGCATTGGAGATATTTAATAGGAATGTGGAAGAGTTTGAGTTAACAAATGTTGACATGGTTCAATGTGATGTGTGCTCATTATCTAATAGAATGTCCAAGTCATTTGATACAGTAATTATGAATCCTCCCTTTGGGACCAAGAATAATAAAGGTTAGTAACAAGAATCAGGTACATTGGTGTATTTCTAGAAAAGCAAGGTTTTTTGGGTTAAGTGATTTATCACTATTCATTAAATAAGCCAGTCTCTTACTTGTATTGTGATTACAATTTCAATTTGTTCAATGCATGACTAGAGAATTAGATTTCTCAATCTGTTATTCACAAATTTGTATTAAGTAAATAAAGTCTTTTTATTCATTATTATTTATACTGTCTGCTTTCAAGAATGATTTGCTCTACCCTTATGATTGATTATGTAACCTATAAAGGATTTTATACTTTTAGAACCTTTTTTTAATGGCTTAACACATCCAAGGGTTTCAACATGTGCCCATCAGTAACAGTGACTCATTGTGCCTATTTTGTGTGTGCTGTGGGCCAGAAGGATAGGGAGTCATTAAGAGGAGAAAAAGACATGCATAATGTAAAAAGTCCCCCTAGATGATTCCAGTTAGTGCACTTCCTGTTCCTTTCTCCCCTCTTTGAGTTATTAATTTGGTATATAATATTAAAACTTTTACTTTAACCTTGTTTAACCAAGACACTATAAATTCTAGTTTTATTCTATCAACCTTAAAAGAATATTTTGATATTTATTTGAATCCTGTCCTGTTACAGAAAGAATTAGAAGTGGCTGTTTTGGAGTTTGGAAAAAAAAAAGTTTCTAAATCTGTTATTCATCTTCCATTTTGATAACAAGTACATAATGTAAATAGGAGCTTTTTCTGTTCTTCACAGGGACAGATATGACTTTTCTGAAGACTGCTTTGGAAATGGCAAGAACAGCAGTATATTCTTTACACAAATCCTCAACTAGAGAAGTAAGTTCAAATCATCATGATGTAGTCATTTAAATTCCTGACATTGTTTTAAGGACTTACTGTGAATTCTAAATACCATGGTATCCATTTCTCCTGACCTTTTTAACATCTGGCACTTAGATACTGAATTTTCCCTTCAACTAGCTAGACTCTGTAATTAGCTTTACTTCCAGCCTATATAGCTAACTTTTTTGGTCAAAATTCCGTTCAGACAGGAACTGTTGGCAGGAAAGGGGCTAAAATTCAGGAGTAGGGAAGTGTAGTATAACAAGGGTTACAATATGTTCTGGTTTGTCTGGGTAAGGCCTGGTTGATGCCTGTGGTCTCACTGTCCTTGTATGGCCTTGTGTACTTAAAGGAGGCAGTAAGTCCTGGTTTTTAAGAATGCTGATCCTGGAGCTAAACAGACCTGATTTTAGATACAGCTTCTTCCATTTATTCTTGCCAGCATGTAACACAAATTGGTGGGAAGAAGGATATATTTTTTTCAGCATGAGTATAACAGTGATTAAGAACTTTGGAGCCAGACTGCCTCGGTTCACATCCAAGCTCTGCTGCTTCCCAGCTGTGTTATCTTGGTAAAGTTACTTGAGCTTTAGTTTCTCACATATAAAATGGAGCTAAGAGTAACTTACGCACTTCATAGGGCTGTTGTGAGTTAATATTTACAAAGCACTTAGAACTGTCTGCTGTATGTGATTGCTATTACTTTAAATCATATATAAAGTTTTAAAGTGATTTATAGGAAAAATATTTTATTCATGTAAATATAGTGTACTGGAATCCAGCTGACAACTAGTTCTGGATATATTGTAATCTAATAACCCTTAACGAAGTATAAACTTATATAGCTAAAAAGGAATATACTAACAATGAATAGTGATACACGTAGATAGGCAATAGAACACAGCCTAACCTTACTTGTAAGTCCCCATTCAGTACGTGAAAGCAAACACCAGTAAATACTGGTATTTACCAAGGTGCACAGGGCAAAGTCAAGGGGAAACCAGGCATAAGTTTCCAGAATCCTCTCCCAGTGGAGTCACACAAGATATGCTTAATTCCCCCAACAAGTTGTGACAACACATGTGAAATGCTGCCAACCAAGAAACTCATTAGAGATTCAGTGCACAGGGTTTTTACTGCGGACTGGTCATGTAGGCACCCTGTGCTTGGCACATACCCTAATTCCAGGCTCCCAGAAGGAGAGCAGGTGTTCAGCATAGATCATGTTGCTTGCATAAACAGCTCAGGCGTAGTGAACCACTCTTAGCAGTTAAGGGGGTAGGAACCCTACCAAAATCTAAATTCCCAGATGCCATCCAAGGGCCAACCTTTTAAGTAGGCCTTTTAGAGGATAAGCAGTCAGCCCTGTAGAGCTTGTCATAACATAAATTTTATCTAACCTATATACAGTTCATGCAGCCCAAGTAAAATATGCCAGTAAAGCATGGTACAATTAAGCAGCAAAATCTTAAGTTATTTGAATTTCTGAGTCTCATTACTAGAAACGTTCATCTTCACTGTTTGGTGTTGCCATGTTCCACCACTAGGAGGCAGCATTATCACCATTGCCTTGGCTGGCTTCATGGTTGAATTTTAAATGAATATGTCATTAAGTGCATTTTTCATTTAGATAGTGCAGAAGTGTTTCAGTTAAAGAAGTTAATCTGGTGTCGACTGTGCATGCTGTGGAGGTATGATGAGGAATGAATTTCTAATACTGGTAATCCCTATTTAATGCTCTAGAGAGATCTGCTGTAAGCTTAATGATACTCTAACACATGGGGTTGTCATCAACTTGACAGCAACAAGTTTTTTTAATTGTAATTAAAATTTAAAAGTTCAAAAACTTAATATCAATTAGTTAAAAGCAATTTTAAAAGATTATTTTAAAAATCAGCTCATATTAACATGTTCTTTATGTTAAGCATATTCAAAAGAAAGCTGCAGAATGGAAAATCAAGATGGAAATTATTGCAGGTAAGACAATGAATTTACTTTTCTCACAAAACAAATCCCAACCCTAATCATCTATAAAAGGGCCAACATGCACTGGCTCAACCAAAATTTTTACACAGGTGCTGAAAAAAGGTAGTACAAATACATCTTTTTTTCAGTGTGGCAAAATGTGCATGGATGGTAACAGGTTGAAAATGTAGCAAAGGTAGGGTGAAATGTGTATCGAGGTTTCCTTGAGACTGTCCCAATTTATGCAATTTGCCAGAAATTTCTACTAGTGCCCAAGTATTTGGTCACTGTAGGCTCAGACAGAACACTGTATAGCCACAGTGACTAAGAACATGGGCTTTCAGTTGGTGAGACCTCAGTTTGAAATCCATTTATGGAAAATGCCACTGTCACACAAGTGTAAGAATTGCCCGGATAATCTTTCTATTTCAGTTTTCTAATTGCCCCGAGTTGTTGAGCAGTAAGACTTCAGAAAGCGTTTTTCTTTCTTTTTGTGGAAATATGAACAATCACACTATCATTGAATCATGTTTGATACATTTTTATTAGTAAATTGGATAGTATTCACAAACATCAAACTGGGAAAAACATAACTAGATGCTAACTATAAACCAAATAATTTTGAAAAGCCTGAAATAAGAGAATAGGGAGAAATGTTTTTACATGACAGTAAACTGACCATAAATTGACACTATGTTAAATGTAACTAGATATATTACTGTTCATAATAGTAATGTAACAGGCCTGCTGATTATTATATTCAGTATTGCTTAAGGTATTACAATACGTGATATGAAGCACTTAGAACAGTCCTAATAGTATATTCAGCCACAGCCTTGCTACTCTAGGTGCAGTCCTCAGACCATCAGCATTCATATCCCTTGGGAGCATGTTAGAAATGAATAATTTCAGGCTCCACCCAGACCTACTGAATTATAGTTTGTATTCCAACAGGATCCCCAAGTGATCTGATTGCATATTAAAGCTGTGAGCTAGAAGGTTAGAATTTATGTTGCAAAAAGTAAAGGGTAGGTGGACTCATTGCCATCCCTCTAAAATTGATTAGTTTTAAGAGTTTCGAGAACCTACATTATTCTTTAGAACATGAAAAATGGATTCTCATTTGAGAGGTTAGTAGGTAAATAATTAGCTACTTTCTAACACTACTAAAATCAGAATGAAAACATTTTGAAGCAAGCATGGTTATTATGACATTAAGTTGGAATAGATGATCAGGAAAATAAAAATAGAAAGGTGCTGTCATTTTCATAGGCTGTACTTTTATGTCCATTTGTTATACTTCTAAACTCCCCATAATTTCTAATTTCAGTATAAATGGCCAAAATTGTAGAAATACTAAGCTCAGTTTGCCATGGCTAATATTGGATGAGTTATAAATGGCAGGTCTAAAATGTTTAGCCTTTACTACCTTCTTAGTTTTTAAGTCAGGTTGTTATATGTTTGGAAATCTAATTTTTACCCTTGGGTGTCTGTTGTTTTGCAGAGCTGAGATACGACCTGCCAGCATCATACAAATTTCATAAAAAGAAATCAGTGAGTCTCTCGATTCTGGCCTAACTACATTCAATATGAAAAGCTTTTCAATAAGTAACCATTTCTTCTGTTTCAGGTTTTCTGGGTAAATAAAGCCAGCCTAGGAAATAGGATAATTAACTATAAAATGGGCTCATAATCAAACAGCTAACAATCTGGCTTAAGATAAGTCCTTTCTTGAATGCTTTGGACACAAAAACAAAACAAAAAAGACTAAGTTTTTGCTCTTTTTATATAGCATATATTTTATTTGTTTATACTAATACATTTTCATAATAAAAAGGTAATTTAGTGGAAGAACCTTCCTTTCGATATTTGAATCATGTGATAAACAGAAGCTATACATTAAAAAAGAATCCTCATTGGATAACATAACAACAAAAAAAGACAAGTTAAAGAAAAAAAATTTTCCTTTCTTACAGGTGGACATTGAAGTGGACCTAATTCGGTTTTCTTTTTAAAACTCTCAAAGACAAGAGTGGATTAAAACCTAATTAAAATGAATTTTAAAACTGTTTACTAAATTACTGGTCTCCCGAACCATTTTCTGTTTTCTGTTGTTTTGATGCAGGTTCTTCTCTGTCTGTTTCTTCTCTTGCTCTTTTCACTGATCCTATACAATAACAGAATTAATTTGTTAAATTCAATGTAAGCATTACTCAATTTTAATATTGAGTACAATTATTAATAATAATTATGTCTAAAAAGATTAGCAGCTTCCCCACACCAATGAAAAAAGGCCTTTCCTTTAGTACACATCTTCTAATTCCTAAACTTATCTTCCAAGTCTCCTTGTCTTTCATTTGTCGAACAAGCACAACTGGGGTAAATCCTAATAATCCAAGACCATCACTTTACAAAGTTGAAAAACCGTATCGCTGTTCTCTCCCACAAATCATTTCTCATGAAAAGTACAAACTTCTCATGAAACTACAAAAAGATACAGAAAAAACTTACCAGCTGCACCATTTTCATCACATTCATTATCACTATCAAATTTAGTTTTTTTGCCCTGAAATTGTACTTTTCCTTTAGCGGACCCAGCCTGGGTAACTTTATTTCCCTTTCCTTTTCCTTTAAATTTGCGACCTGTAGAGACATAATTGAGAGTTTAGTAAAGAAACTTTAAAAATCTCTGGTCAATGTTTTTATTGAAGACGGCTTAAACTTTTCACTTAAGGAAAAGCATTAAAATAATCCAACTGAGAAAAATCAGAACTAATGACCTTTTGACTTCCATTTGTTTAGGGATTCTTGTTGATCTTCCATGATTTTTTTCAATGCTGCTTTTTCCACCTCTCCTTCTAATACTTCCCACGTCACTTCTTTGTTCCTTAATTGTAGGTTACCATTACTTGCATCTTTGGCTTTATCCAGTGCTTCTTTAGCTTTTTCTTTAAATAGGATTACTCCCTACACCAAAGACAGAAAATGACAGGCACAATTCTTTGTTTTTAGTTCTGCAGTTAATTTATTCACTCAAATTCATTTTTCCTACCCTGCAAATCTCCTATGCCATTATCAGTTTCAATGGCTTTTACTGAACATTAAGAAAAGGAATGCTACTACAGTCACCAATACCAACAATTATTCAGAGTATAAATCAGTATTCATAGTATAATTCAGAAACAAATAGATTTAACATCTAATAACAGCAACAAAAAAATGGGGAGTAAATGATCAAGTAAAAACTTTTCATAAACACATTAATTTTTTAAAAAGCTTTCTATCTTCTAAAAAGACCAGTTTCTATGGATTTTTGAACTGACTGCTAAAAAGTATGAGTGTTTCCAAACCTCTTTTGCTCCTCTGACAAAGTCTATCCATTTTATTTCTCCATGATTTGAAAAAAGGTTGTGCAAATCTTCTCTACAGGTCTGATCATCTAAGTCACCTGAAAATTTCAGCAAGCAGCCCATCTTTTCTTCTAGAGATTTCTACAAAATATACAAGGCAATCAAAAAGTTTATTATAAGTGACCACAACCAGAAATGGCTTAACATTCTATACCTATAAAAGGAAAAAGCTAGAGATGAAAATGCTATTTTAAAGTAGTTTAACAGTTACAGCATTTTCTTTTGTTATACTTTCTTCTACAATGGCTTCTGATTTTCACTTATTTCTACTGCAAGTGACAGTTACAAGCGACCTAAATCTGGTTATTACACTAACTCTCTTGATAAGTAATGATTTCAGATAGTGTTATAGTGTTGTTTGCATATTACTTTAGTGCAATGACAACTGTAGGTTTGTGCATATTTTTATAATTTCAAGTTATAGATTTCTTAGATACCAGTAATAATTATACTTACCATTTCAGCATCTTCTGCTAACTTCTGTTTTTCTTCTTGTTCTCTACAAATAAAAAGTTGTAACTAGAGCCTGTTTCATTTACTATATAAAGAAATTAAATCCTAGTAAAGTTAACCTTGATCACAATCACTAAACTACTTAATAACCAAAGCCAGTCCTCAGGTTTTCTGATTGTCCAATGCTAGACTGCAATCCAATGTGTCCCCCAGATTATCAAGGCAGCTAAAGACCCTAATGTTTCACTACCAAAAGAAAGGGTTCTTACCAGTTTCAGGGCTCATCATCAGCTCTGCCCAGAACTACTAACTCTACCACGGTCAAAGCTTTAAGGAATTCAAATATGTTATGACTAGTTCGACATGCTGATAGTACTTACTGTTTAGCTCGTAATTTAGCTTCCAGTTTATTTTGCTTTCTTTCTTCATTCTTTTTTGCAAAGTAATCTTCCCTAAAGGACACAAAATATGGAGGCAAAATTCACGAGAACAAAGACTGCAAATTATTTTAAATGATTTAAGATACGCATAGCAAGGAATATTAAACATATTTTCTAGCAACATAATTAACCAGTTGGCAAATTCAAAATATGCCAAGGAAGCTACTCTTTGTTTTTTTAATAACAGGTTTATTAAGATACAGTTTTGCATACCATAAAATTCATCCTTTTAAAATGTACAACTTGGTGGTTTTTATATATGGAGTTGTACAACCATCACCATTTTCTAATTTCAGAACATCTTTAACACCCCAAAAAGAAACCCTGTACCCAACCCTGCAGTCTCATGTTGGTTTTCATTTATCATTCATGTAAGGGGTGGGGGGGAGCAAATCAGAAGTCATGTAAATGTTTCACAGAGTTTTCTATATTATTAATTTCACCAAAGGAGAAAATTCTAAAATCCCAATTATGAAAATCACAGGCTTAAAAATAATTTTGAGGATTTAACACTGATAACATAATTCATCAGTGTTATCTCTTAAGTCAGTCAAGTTTAGTACTAAGCATTTAGATTGTGTACAATAACTTCATCATAAAAATGCTATGGTGTGTCATTTTTATATGTATACCTGTGTGTGTACATGTGTATGCATATGTACGTATGTTAAAGAACACAATCCACATCTCTCTTTAATCCTTTGTAAAGTATAAAAATTCAGGCATACGCCCCCCAAAACTATTGCCCTGAGATAATCTTTAAACCAAAATGATCCACTGAAGTCATCTTTAAACCAAACAATAGTTTAGCGCTTAGTTAGTAAAGAATGTCTGCCTTGTGTATTGTGCTCTTTTAAAGAATTATGTATATGTGATCAAATTCACAACAGCAACTCCGAAGATTAGCTGAGAAGTGACTTTATGTTAATGGTGGTGGAATAATTTGGAAAAGAATGTTGAAAATGGTTGCGCAACCTGGAGAATGTAATCAATGTCACTGAATTGTACACGTAGAAACTGTTACACTGGTGTATGTTTCGCTTTGTATATTCTCACCAAAAATAAATAAATGTAGACATATATAGAATGAGAAACAAGAACAGATGAAAACTGTACAGTGATTTATTCCCTAATCATACCAAAAGCCCAGATTTTACAATCCAGCCTGATTATTAGTTTTAGATGCAAAATAAGTACTAAAACTTCTTAATCACATTTGTTAATCGCTAGGAATGAAAAAGTGCTAATAAACACTTCTTATACTCTCAAATGGAAATCCTGGTGGTGTAGTGGTTAAGTGCTACAGCTGCTAACCAAAAGGTTGGCAATTCGAATCCACCAGGTGCTCCTTGGAAACAGTTCTACTCTGTCCTATAGGGTCACTATGAGTCAGAATCGACTCAACGGCAACAGGTTTGGCTTTTGTTTTTTTATATTCTCAAAGGACTAGTATAGTTCCCACTGAACAAGTTTTAAGCACTTCTCAAAGGATGCCTTAAAAAAAAAAAGAAAACACCCAGTACAACTAGATGATGCCCAGCTACCACCGACTGCTCTAACAGCGATCACAATAGAGGGTGCTAGACAGAGCTGGAGACAAATGTAGAACAAAACTGTAACTCACAAAAAAATACCAGACTTACTGGCCTGACAGAGACTGGAGAAACCCTGAGACTACGGCCCCTGGACACCCTTTTAGCTCAGTAATGAAGTCACTCCCGAGGTTTAACCTTTAGCCAAAGATCAGACAGGCGCATAAAACAAAACGAGACTACAGGGGCACACCAGCCCAGGGACAAGGACTAGAAGGGAGGAGGGGACAGGAGAGCTCATAATAGGAAACCCAAGGTTGAGAAGGAGAGTGTTGATGTCATGGGGTTGTTAACCAATGTCACAAAACAACATGTGTACTGACTGTTTAATGAGAAAACTATTTGTTCTATAAACCTTCATCTGAAGTAGAATTTGAAAAAAACAAAACAAAACCAGTTGCATTGAGTCCGACTCTGGCGATCCCATGTATGCAAAATAGAACTGCACTCCATGGGGTTTTCAAGGCTGTGACCTTTCAGAAGCAGATCGCCAGGATTCTTCCAAGGCAACTCTGGGTAGGTTCGAACCACCAACGTTTCTGTTGATAGTTGAGCACTTAACCGTTTGCATCACCCAGGGACTCAGAAAGGATGCTAAGAACACTGCCCTTAAACGTTGTGGTGGTGTTGCGTGCCATGGAGTCCAGTCTGACTCATCGTGACCCTATAGAACAGAGTAGAACTGCTCCACAGGGTTTCCTAGGCTGTAATCTTTACGGGAGCAGATTGCCAGGTCTTTTCTCCTGTGCAGCAGCTGGTGGGGTCAAGCAGACGACCTTTTGGTTAGCAGCCAAGCATTTAACCACTGTGCCACCAGGGCTCCTTCACTGCCCTTATAGGGGATGCTATTCCATCCTCCTTACCCTAATGTGCCAATTTCCTGTAACTAAGTGGCAAGACGAAACATCAGCAAAGACTTACTTGAAAAGTATTAGCAGGTCTGTGTCTTTGTACTTCTGGCCAGGGGTCTCTACAAACTTCTTAGCAGATTCAATGCTATCGAACACAACAAATATTGATCCCTATAAAAAAGAGGAATAGATTTTTTGAAAGTTATGTCCCATTTATTTCACAACTAGAAAAAGTCTGCAACATCATACAATCATACCTTAAATGCTTTGTGCAATGTTCTTCTCATCAGAATATTTAGTACTTGACCTTTGTCTTCTAACCATTCTTTTATGTCATCAAGGGTTGCATCAGTTGGGAAGCCTTTCTGTGAAGAGTGGGAAGAAATGTACAAATAATTATTTCTCAAGTAAACAGTTTGCCAGAAATTGACTCACTGTCTTGAAATGAAGCCAGGACATACAGACATACGTATCTATCAATCTCTTTCTAAAGCTTTTAACAGCCCTTGTTAACAGCCATTGTTCTCCACTACATAAAGTGACACAGACTCATTTATCAGATGTGCTTCTAAATAATCCAGTTGGAGGCAGAGGTAAAACAAGATTATTTGTGTGTTAATAACTGTTGAAACTGGTCAAGAGTATTCACTCTACTTTTGTCTGTTTGAAATTTTCCATATTAAAAAAAATCTATTTAAAAACTAATCTACTAAAGAAAATTGCTAGTTTACCAGTTGCTGTTGAGTTGGTTCTGACTCATGGTGACCCCATGTGTGTCAGAGTAGAACTGCGCTCCATAGGGTTTTCAATGGCTGATTTTTCAAAAGTGGACTGCCAGACCTTTCTTCCAAGGCATCTCTGGGTGGACTTGAACCTCCAACCTTTCAGTTATCAACCAAGCATGTTAACCATCTGCACTACCCAGGGACTCTCCTATCAAGTTTAGCTGTTGATATATAAGAACAGCTAATATACACTGGGTGCTTACTACATGGCAAAGGTTTTGTCCAATGTTCTACAGTCTTTTTCATTTAATTCTCACAATAGTTCTGTAAGGTAAAAATATATTATCATTTATGAAGACAGAACTTACAGAGATTAAAAACATTGTCCGAGGACATACAGTAAGTAGAGAAGCTATTCCTGAACCCTTATTCTTATCCACTCTAATATGTATTTCCTTTTAAATAAATAAAGATATAATTATATGTAATAAAAGCCCACTTACAATATAAACAGATCTGTTTTTTACATCATTTTTATACTCATCAGTCACTTCAGGGAGGGGTTTGCTTGGAGATCTTCTGATTTTAGTTTTATCTTCACTTATTTCCATGAGTTCTACCTTTGACTTGCTCAGTGCTTCTACTATTACATTAAAGTCTGTTGTTAGACGGTTTAACCTGAAGAGTAAATGTAAAATCATTATAAGGCTCAGCAGTACTGTTAATAGAAAACCTGAAAATTATTTTTAAAAGGTTTTTACCTGTTGAATTTTATCATTATCTCCAAAGGTACCCAGCCTTCATCCAGTTTGATCTGTTCCTTTAAAAATTTGTCCCGTGGCAAATTAAAGTCACCAAAATAATACTGCAAGATAATTACAATATATTTCAGAGCAATGTATGATATTGACTCCAACTCCAGAATTTTCTAATCTACACTACCAAATTCTGTTCTTTAAGAACATGTCATAACTTATAAGAGACGATAAACATTTCCTCCTACATACAAGTCTAATGAAACATTTATAATACAAATCAACAAAATAAAACTAAAATGATTGCCTACTGTTTCAAATCAGCATGGAAAGATTAGATCATTAAATAGAAAGAACTGGAATAAATTGGTTAATCACGCTAATTTTTAAAAGTTATAAGTGCATGTTTATCTACTTAAGCACACAGGCACTCTTTCTCAGTATAAAACCAAAGAAACTATACATGAAAACACAGGTGTGATTACTTGGAATGCCAGAAGTAGCATAAAAAGTGAAAGAGAAGTTTGTTAAGAATTCTTATAAAGCAAGGGAAGAAAAATAAACTGAACACCTTAATTAAAAAATGGACAAAAGACATGAAAATTACAAAAAGTAAAAACGTAGCTAAACATAAAAAACTTCAATGTCACTATTAATCAAAGAAGCGCAATTTAAAGCAATAAGCATTTTTTTTACCTAACAAATTGGCCAAAATTTAAAAAATGAGAATACCTAGTATTGGCCTAATTTCAGAGAAATGGTCATGGACCAGGTAGACATATAAAGTCGCCATTAAGTATAAAGTTTTAAATGAAAATCTGAAATTCGGTTCCACATTTTCACCCTTTTGATCAGGATTCCATTCAGGAACGGTATCTGGGCATCACACAGTTTTTCTAGTCTCATGGTAAAAGAGGCAGTTGTTCATAGAGGCAATTAGCCACACTTTCCATTTTCTCCTCCTATTCCTGACTCTTTGTTGCTTGAGGCGAATAAAGACCAATTATTGTACCTTGGATGGCTGTTGGCAAGTTTTTAAGACCCCAGGCACTACATGCTAACAGGAAGAACAAAAGCACAAAAAACCAGTATTAGGCCAATTAATTTGGATGTCCCATGAAACCATGACACTAAACCTCCAAAACAAGAAAACAAATCCCATGAGGTGTTTGGTTGTACATAGGCAGCATCAGCAGCTGTGCTTTTTTTTTCCTTCCCCAAATTCTCACGGAATCCAGGCATTCTGGAGCCACAGAGGCTGGATGAATGCCGAAACTACTGCCTTAAGATAATCTTTAAACCTTAAACCAAAAATATCCCCTAAAAAGTCTTCTTTAAACCAAACAATCAATAGTTTTGTTTAATTAGTAAAGAATGTCTGCCTTGAGCCTTGTGCTCTTTTAAAGAGCTACTTATATGGGATCAAACTGACAACAGCAACTCCAAAGGTTAAGAGAAGAAACTTAGGGGGCAGTGAGTTCATGTTAATGGTGGAGGAATAATTTGGAAAAGGAGGGTGAGAATGGTTGTACAATTTGAAGAATGTAATCAATGAACTGTACCATGCAGAAATTGCTGAATTAGTGTATGTTTTGCTATGTGCATTTTCCATAACAAAAAAAATAATTTTTAAAAAGTTTTCAATGTACGTAACCCGTAAGACAGTATATCTCCTAGGAATTTTAGCTTAGAAAAAAAATTAATAAACATGTTTACTAAGGTTTATATATAAGGCTACTCATCATAGAACTATTATAACTAAAAAATAATATCCTACATGTCAGATAGGGGATTGGATAAATTATTGATGACACCGAACTTTTACCCCTAAAATGCACCATCCCATGTTTGGTGGGGGAAAGGAGAGAAAATAAAAATTATGTCAGCGTGAGCATGGAACAAAGTGTGAAAGGATATTCATCAGCCCTTTAGCCTTGATTACCTCAGGCAGCTGGGATTTGAGAGGCGGCAGGCTGTGGGAGGGGCATTATTTTCTATATACATCTTTGTATTGTTCTTAAGTATTAAACACAGAATGAATAATTTGTAATGCCCCTCCTTTGTGGGGGGTGGGACCATGCAAATAAGGTGTATAGAAGCCAAGGAGGGGATCGGTCAATTCTGCCATCCCACAAGGCTTAAAATGATCCATCCCAGAGGCAGGAAGAGGGGACCTCACTACCACCAAGAAAGAAGGGCTAGGAGTAGAGCACGTCCTTTGGACCCAGGATCCTTGCACTAAGAACCTCCTAGATCCAGGAGACAGAGAGAGAGCTGTAACAGGGAGACGGCAAGAAGCAGTGGCAAAGAAATGATGACATGGTGGGTGGGTTTCCTGACCCATGAAGCAAGAAAGCCGAGCACATTTGGGCAGGAGGTTTGCTGGCAGACTAGGGTACCTCTGGGCACTTGTCAGTTAGGCTTGCTGACCCACAAAGTGAGAGAGATGAGCACCTCTGGTCCGAGGCTTTCTGGAGGAGTAGGGTACTTACCAGTGTTGCTAAAGAGCTTTGTAACACTTTCCTAAGCAGGGCAGGGCAGGGCAGGGCCGGCCCAAGTGGCCTGAGAAGCTGACGGCGAGGAAGAGGCCTGCCTATGGGCACGGCAGAGAAGATGTCCTGACAGAAGAACTACCCTGAGTCATTTCTGATCTTTAATTGTAACCTGTTATTTCCCTAATGAACCCCATAATCGTGAGTATTGTCTGTCAGTTCTGTGCGGCCACTGCAAAGAATTATCAAACCCAAAAGAGAAGTAGAGCGTGCCGTGGGGGGGCACCTGGTGTCAGAACTGTTAAAAAGGTTGGCAAGAGGAGGTATGTCTGACCACTGCCTCATAGGAATCAGTCTTGGGCTGATGTTGATTCTCTCTCCCTCTCATGAAGTTAAAGGAGGTCAGATGCTGCCCCCCCACCCCCGCCACTTTTACAGAAGATACTTTACAAATAATTTTTATGTTATTATGTGCCAGGCACTATTCTAAGTGTTTTACATTTTATCAACTAATTTAATACAGCAACCTCATGAGGAAGGTACTACTACTATATTAATTTATAAACCAGAAAACTAAAGCAAAAAGTTAAATAACATTATATCTGTTGCCTGTCAAGTTGATTCCAACTCATAGCGACCCAATGTGCTTTAGAGTAGAACTATACGCCAGAGTTTTCTTGGCCGTAATCTTAAAGCAGATTGCCAGGCCTTTCTTCTGTGGTCCTGCTGGGTGGATTCAAACCACCAACCTTTCGGTTTGTGGCCAAGAGCAAACTGTTTATGCCATCCAGGGGCCTAAATAACACTAGTCTATAGCTTTTGAAATGTTTGTAGCCCTTGGATCTCATAAACTAGCTCCACCAGCATAAAATTATATAATCTATATATAATTCTATAAATTCTAAGAATCAACAACAAACCAAATGTTGAATAGGTCGATATACTGAAATTTAATGTTCCCTCTGCATCTGAGGCCCTAAATTTCAAGAAGCTTGTTTTTACAACTTAATAGCACAAGAATCATACCTCAATTTGGTGACAGATTTTGGCCTCCAGGGCAGCCATTTTTTCACTATCACCATTTTCAGCCATTGTTGCTATCTGAAAATTTTCCTAAATTGGCATAAAGAGGTTATTATTACGGTTAGTTTTACATAAAACTCAAGACCAGAAAGAGAATGTTTAAAAATTATCAATATCCCAATTTTCTTAAAAATTTCTAATTGCACAGGTTCAATTTCTCCAGTCAATTCTCAAACAAAGCAAAACTTTGGAATAAGTGATGAAAACAGAAAACTGTCAAACATTTGTTCCCCTTTGAGTAAATTACTGCCCCAACTTCTATTAACAAAGCAACATTTTATCTTCATTTGCTGGTCAACCTAACTTTATGGAAAAAAAAAAAACCCATTCAATCACTTACCAATCATTTCCAGCTTAAAACAGATTACTGTCAGTATAATTACTGTGGATCTCAATCCTATTTGTTAGGTGTGGCTCACATTCTTTTAAAATCAGACACAAGTTGACGAACCAAAAACATTAGTTATCATCAAAAATTAGGTAACATAACTTTAATGTGTGTGTGTGGGGGGGGCATTCAAATAGTACAATCCTGGGGTTTAGATTAGATGCTGTACAATGGTAAGGAACATATGAAAGCAAGAGCTTGGGAACACTTAAGACAACATTAAACTGGGGTTATGCCTACTAAAATTTACTAAGGTATTTGTTAATGTTACAGCCAGTTTCCTGTTTCACATCCCTGGTGCTAGTATTTCAGAAACATCTTGAGGCTGTCAAGTTAGTATGTCAAGGATCAAAAGCTGAGTCTTTTGGTTTCATATTCCTTGCCCCCAGTGTTCTACTAAACCACCCGGTCATCCACACTGTACCAAACCATATTAACAAGAACTCATCAAGGATATCTGCCATTAGTTGAGTCTAGTGATGAACTATTATTGGTACAATTCTTGGCGATATCACTTGATACACTATAATTTATTTGCTAAGCTTCCAATTGTTGTCAAAACTGGAAGCTCCTGCAATGGAGATCTGCATGATGCACATCACACTACAGAATCTGCTCAACTTTATGCATTTGTTTTTCTACCACAGTCTACGCTGTTATTACCGTGATCTAGGGCCCCTTATAAAGCAAACGCCGAGATAAAAAAAAAAATTATTAGCTCCTACCAGATTTCTTTGGCCTGCTGCTGCTGTTTGCTGTCGAGTCGATTCCGACTCACAGCGACCCTGTAGGATACAGCAGAACTGCCTCATCGGGTTTCCAAGGAACGGCAGATAGAGTCGAACTGCAGACCTTTTGGTTAGCAGCCTGAGATCTTAACCACTTCGCCACCAGGCTCCTTCTTTGGCCTACTCAATTTTATTTGGGAACTTCATTTCATCAGATATTTTCCCAGAATGTACAACTAGAAGTGAAATATTAGCCTCGCTTTTCCATTTCACACAGCAGAAGCTATACAGTTAAAGAAGGAAGACCCTAAAAGCTCAAACGGGTAACACCTGGGGAAGACCAGCGGCCCAAGCTCTCAAGCCTCCAGTCAGTCCCGCAGGCTCCATCCAACCCTCCGACATTTACCTCGAGCCAATCTCCCTAGAAACTTACACGGGTGGTCGCAACGTCCGCCTTCGGCGGTTGAAGGTTGTAAAGGTCCGAAGCCGAAAGGATGCAGGTAGCTTCTACTCAAAGACCCCGCCAGAACCTTGTCCCAAAACAACAACTGGCTCACCTGGGCCCCAGCCACGTGAGAGGAACCCCGGCCTCCGGCATTCCTCTCAGTAGCCGGCTCGGCAACCGACGCTGCGGCAACCCCAGCGCTCCCAGCCCAACGCGCCCCTTCGGGCTGCGGCCCACGCGGCGCCACCCGGGCCCTACTCGCCCGAAGGTGAGGAAGGTGAGGGGCAGGCGCGCCCTGCGTGTGGCAGCAGGGAAAAGGAACGCGCCCTCTCGCACCAAGCACACCACACCCTTTGGATCCCATTCTCATTAGCCACTGAGAGTTGCTCACCTTTATGGTTCTGGTCCCGCAGAGGAGCTCCACAGGATTAACAACGGCCAACAGCTACGCGCCGACTTCCCAGCGCTCCCGGCTGGCCTAAGCAGCTAAAAGAAGATGGGGGCCGTCCCGGCAACCCCTGCGGCCCGAATGGGCAGGGCCTTGGGCATACTGGAGCCGGCGCTGCGCTCTGAGTATGCGCGCCGGACGCGGACTCCGAGGGCCTCCGGGTCCCGCCGCGCGCCGGGCTTGTTCTCTTGCAATTGGGTTCTAGTGTTCCTTCGGGTATTGGAGAATGGCTGTTAATTTGTGTTAGGGTAAATATTTGTCTTTAAGTACCTCTGGACGGCGTTTGTATCCCCAGCCTTCCTCTGGCTGTTCATTCATATGAAGTGTTTGGCTTTTTTAGTTGTTTTTCCTTTTCAAAAAAATTGTTTTAATTATCCATGTATACTGTATATTTAAACGACATCATGTAATAATTCTCAAAAAAAACCTTGAAATTTAAAAAAAGATGAAGGATTCATGGAATTTTAGAGTTGTGTAATCAAATTTATATTACAAGTATTTTACTTTTATTTCAAGAGGGCTTTTCTTATCCACGAACGTAAATATTACTGACCCAAAATAAACCGGCCAAAGATTTTTTTTTTTTCCTCTCATCCAAAATGGCTGTTCCAAAGAGCAGACCGTAACAAAACCATTAACCTGTGATTGCATGATAAAGACTGCTTTCTTTAATTTGAATTTCTGGAAGTCTTGGGACTGCAGGTTGGTGGAGCGGCGAATTTTCTGTGAAGTTATATATATATGTAGATATATATTTCATATATATATAACATTGAGTTTTTGGTGAAAGTTTACACAGCAAGTCAAGTTTCCATTTGACAATTTACACACAAATTGTTCAGTGACATTAGTTACATTTATCATAATATGTCAATATTCTTTTTAATTGTGTTGTTTGTTCTCTTTTCATGAAGCTCTGGTGGCACAAAGATTAAGAGCTTGGGTGTTAACCAAAAGGTTGACAGTTTGAATCCACCAGCTGCTCCTTGGAAACTATGGGGCAGTTCTACTCTGTTCAACAGGGTTGTGGGACTTTAGGGCAACAGGTTTGGTTTTGTTCCCTTTCCAGTATTCTAGTTTCCCTGCCCCCTTATCTTCTCATCGTAGCTTTTGAGTAATTGTTTAATTTTTGGTCTTGTACTGATGGTTTTTAAGTAGGGCAGCGATCTTATGGGCAATATCCTTTATTTTGTGTGCCGCTCTGCTGTTTTGCTAAAAGGTGATCTCAGGAGATAGGTTCAGTTCCAGGTTTAGAGTATTCCAGGGCGATAGTCTCAGGGAGTCCTCTATTCGCTACTGTTCCAGTTTGGCTTTTTTGTTTGTTTGTTTTTATTAAGAATTTGTTTTTAATAAGAATTTCTCCATACTTTTCTCCCATTGTATCCTGGACAAACTATTGTGACCCCAGTCAGAACTGTCAGTGGTGGTAGCTGGGCACCATCTGGTTCTTCGGATCTCAGGGTGGATAAGGTTGTGGCTCCTGTAGACTTGTTTCTTCTCTGAGCTTTTGGTTACCTTCTTACTGTTTTGCTCCTGGCGAGTAGAGACCCGTAGCTGTGTTTTAGATGGCTGCTCTCAAGCTTTTAAGACCCCAGACACTATTCACTGGTGAAGTTACCTTTTTAATGTTAACTCGGTAGCTATTAAATACTTCATCAAAATGGAAATCTATAATCTTTAAGCAAAAAAATTTAAGTCTCTGAATTCTCCATTCTTTAGAAGCAGCCTCCTCTTGTATGAAGGAATGTTTCTCCAGTTTGCAAATTGTTTATTAAATCATAGAGCAATCAAATTTTGTTTATTCTTTTAAATTAATATATGATCATATTTTTAACAGAGTTAAGAAAACAATACAGGATAGTGTTTGAGAACTGGGACCGTGGAATCAGATTGCCTGCAAATGGCTCTTCTATTAACTGGAGTCCCTGGATGGTGCAAACAGTTAAAGGCATTTGGCTGCTAACCAAAAGGTTGGAGGTGCTGGTACACCCAGAGGTGCCTCAGAAGAAAGGCCTGGCAATCTACTTCTATGAAGTAGAAAACCCTATGGAGCACAGTTCTACTCTGATACACGTGGAGTCTTCATGAGACAGAATCAACTGGGTGGCAACGGGTGGTGGTATTAGATTAACTAACTGTGTAATCTTAGGCAAGTTACCCAACTGTTTGTCCCGAAGGTATAAAATGAGGCCAAACCCAAACCAAAACCCAAATCCACTGCCATTGAGTCCATTCTGACTCATAGCAACTCTATAGGAGAGAGTAGAACTGCCCCATAGGGTTTCTTTCCGCCAACCTTTCAGTAGCAGCCAAGCACTTTAACCACCATGCCACCAGGACTCCTAAATGGGGCCAAGGATATTCAATATTCTTCGCCAACACCATAATTCAAATACATCAATTCTCCTTCAGTCTTTCTTATTAATTGTCCAGCTTTCACATGCTTTTGAGGTGATTGAAAATACCATGGCATAGGTCAGGTTCAACTTAGTCTTCAAAGTGACATCTTTTGCAGCATGTTTGCCTAATGCAATACATTGTTTGATTTCTTGACTGCTGCTTCAGTGGGCATTGACTGTGAATCCAAGTGAAATGAAATCCTTGATAACATCAACATGTTCTCTGTTTATCATGATATTACTTATTCGTCCAGTTGTGAGGATTTTTGTTTTCTTTATGTTGAGGTGTAATCCATACTGAAGGTTGTAATCTTTGATTTTCATCAGTAAATACTTCAAGTCCTCTTCACTTATCGCAAGCAAGGTTGTGTTATCTATGTATCACAGGTTGTTAATGAGTCTTCCTCCAGTCCTGATGCCTCATTCTTCATATAGTCCAGCTTGTCGGATTATTTGCTCAGCATACAGATTGAACAAGTATGGTAAAAGGATACAACCTGATGCACACCTTTTCTGATTTTAAACCACACAGTATCCCCTTGTTCTGTTTGAATGACTGCCTCTCGGTGTATGTACAGGTTCCGCATGAGCACAATTAAGTGTTCTGGAATTCCCATTCTTCATAATGTTATCCATAAGAACACAGAGTACGAACAGCCAGACAGGCACTAGGAAAATATGGTGCCATGGAAGCTAAAAGGGAGAAATGTTCTAAGGAATAAGTGGTCAACTGATTTAGTTGTTAAAGAACTGAGAAAAAATTCAGATAAAATTAATGGACTATAAGACTAGTGTCATGGATCCAGCTGAATCCCCCAAAAATATGAGTCAACTTGGTTAGTCCATGATTCCCAGTACTGTGTGGTTGTCCTCCATTTTGTGATTTTCCTGTGTGTCATAAATCATAATCTCTGCTTGTGGTTAGAGGGGATTAGGGTGGGATGTAACACTCTTGCTCAGCTCACATCCCTGATCTAATGTAAAGGGAGTTTCCCTGGGGTGTGGTCTGTGCCACCTTTTATTTTATAAGACATGAAAGGAAAGGGAAGCAAGCCAAGAGTTGGGGCCCTCATACCACCAAGAAAGAAGCACCGGGAGCAGAGCGCATGATTTGGACTCGGGGTTCCTGTGCAGAGAAGATTGACAGGAAGGACCTTCCTCCAGAGCCGACAGAGAGAGAAAGCCTTCCTCTGGAGCTGACACCCTGAATTTGGACTTCTAGCCTACTAGATTGTGAGAAAATAAATTTCTCTTTGTTAAAGCCACCCACTTGTGGTATTTCTGTTATAGCAGCACTATATAACTAAGACAGCTAGGTTGATAAAATGAGTGACACAATTATTGGAAATTATTCTGACTTCAAGAAGCAAATTATAACAAAAAACATTTTTAGATCATACCAAGAGTAGTAAGTCATTAAAGAATAAGTTTCTTGAATTCTTTATAATCCAACTAATGCAGGGAAGTCAATCATAAGAACACATTGAGAAAAATTAAATTTTTTAATGATTTGCAAATAATGATAACAAATACAACGTAAAATTCATAATACACCATTATGATGATGACTTCGATGGCAAACTGTTTAACGAGTGTTATTAAGTGTCCAGTACACTTAAATGCCCTGAAATCTTATAGCCTATCTATGAAAAAGACTGAAAGAAGTTTTCCCACATTTGACAATATTCTTAAATATTTACAAGACATTGCCAATTACAAGTTGTTAAGCTGATACTTTTCTAAACTCTCAATAATTAAAAAAAGTATATTAACCTTTTTATTTTAAAATGTCTATTAACATGTCTATTAATATTCTACTCAACATTTGAGATGGGTTTACCATGAAGCTAATAATGATGTTTAAGGAAATAATGAATGATCTTTATACTCTCTCAGCAGAAAAATTTTAAAGTATTATTGTTATATGAAGAAGTAATCCAAGTGTATGCAGCTAAAAAATATAGACTAAAAAAGCATTTTAGAGATGTTTCTGGCAGTTCACTAATTAAAAATTATGATTTTTTCTGGATTTTTGTGATGTTTATGGTATTTGTTATGATTTACTTTCTCATTCTAAATAAATATTCATTTTCCTACTTAACTTTGTATTTATAATTTGGTATTCTTTTTCTTAAAGTCCTTAGGTGGTGCAAATGGTTTGTGTTCAACTTCTAACGTAAAGGTTGATGGTTTGAACCCACCCAGTGGAAGAAATGGCCTGATGATCGGCTTCCGTTAAGATTAGAGCCAAGAAAACCTATAAAGCAGTTCTATCCCATAACACATGAGGTCGCCATGCAACAACCAACAACAACAACCCACCGTTACCCACCACAACCACTACCAACAACATTCTTTTTCTTAAAAAGGACTCCCCTAATTGTATTTAGCTTCATCCCCCACAAATTCTAATATGACCCTGGTCAGATTACACACTAAAGCAGATTCTCGGTTAACTTCAATAATAACAACGGCAATGAAATTAGAACATGAAGCACTCTCCCCAGGATGGAAGATTGGCATATACTTAAAAGAGCCTAGGAACCTCATACTGTGGCCCAGTGGCTAAGCGGTTGGCTAACCAAAAGGTCAGCAGTTTGAATCCACCAGCTGCTCATAGTCCTCATGGTCCCTGGGTGGCACAGTTTGTGACTGACTACTAACTAGTTTGAACCCACCCACCAGCACCACAGAAGAAAGGCCTGGAGATCTGCTTCCCTAAATATTACAGTCATTGGAAGAAAAAGCCTGATGATATGCTTTGTTAAGATTACAGCCAGTCTTGGGGAACATCTAGCTCAACTGGCAAACATGGTTTATAAAGAAAATTTTCTACGTTCTACTTTGGTGAGTAGCATCTGGGGTCTTAAAAGCCTGTGAGCAACCATCTAAGATACTCCACTGGTCTCACCCCCTTGGAAGCAAGGGAGAATGAAGAAAACTAAAGATATAAGAGAAAGATTAGCCTAAAGGACTAATGGACCACAACTACCATGGCCTTCACCTGACTGAGTCCAGTACAACCAGATGGTGCTCGGCTACTACCGCTGACTGCTCTGACAGGGATCACAATAGGGGGTCCCAGACAGAGCTGGAGAAAAATGTACAAAATTCTAACTCATAAAAAAAGACCAGACTTACTGGACTGACAGAGACTGGAGAAACCCAGAGAGTATGGCCCCCTAACACCCTTTTGGCTCAGTAATGAAGTCACTCCCGAGGTTCATCCTTCAGCCAAAGATTAGACAGGCCCATAAAACAGAACAAGACTAAAAGGACACACCAGCCCAGGGGCAAGGACCAGAAAGCAACAGGGGACAGGAAAGCTGGTAATTGGGAACCCAAGGTTGAGAAGGGAGAGTGTTGACATGTTGTGGGGTTGTTAACCAATGTCATAAAACAATATGTGTACTGTTAAAGGAGAAACTAGTTTGTTTGTAAACTTCCATCTAAAGTACAAAAAAAAAAGATTACAGCCAAGAAAGCCCTATAGAGAGCAGTTCTACTCTGTAACACATGGAGTTACCATGAGTCAGAAAGTACCTCACTATACAAAGGGTTTATGGATTTAGGAACCTCATTAAGGAAGCAGAGGAAAAAAAAAAACAACAAAAAACAAAAAACAGCTGATAGGTGTGATGCAATCTGGAAGAAATGCTGGCCCCCAGTTAACATCATAACTTTGGTAGCAAAGGTGGAAATCATTCCAGAAACAAAGATACTTTAAGAAATTTGCTGTGATGCAGAGGTCTACCAGTGTCGCAGCGGCGACGGTAATCGGGACGGCGAAGACAGTAACCAACTACACAACTCTTACAGAGAAGTGGGGCCAGGAGGGTCACTCTGAGGAGTCGACCCCCACCTCAGTCCCAGGAGTTTATTTTATAGTCAATACAGCAAGC
>NW_004443973.1:14574049-14582308 GCF_000243295.1 Trichechus manatus latirostris
CATGCTGTGCAGCATAGAGGCCTGTGGGGGCTGCAGTTGTCAATAGTGCAGCCATATTTAAATGGCATATATCCCCACATACCAGGACAGCCCTGTGGGGAAGCATCATGGGAGGAGGACCTGGGGGATCTGTAACAGATACCCTGAAATCATAATCTGAAGGCAGCACCTCCTACTGGGAGGATGGATCCAATCCACACATTTCAGAGCATAACTGACTCTAATTAGTAGAAAAATCCCAGGGGAAATAGTTCTAACTATTCAAAAACAGAAATGGAACAATTAAAAGAATCATGGGAAATCTGGAGAGAATCAGGGGCCCTAAAGGAAAGAAATCAGATTGAGTACAGTAAAGAGATTACCAACAAAACATTCACAGACTTCGAAAAGAATTCTCAAGGGGAGAGCCCAGAGAGCTGCAGTTTTCTTTTTGCTTGTTTGTTTTACTTTTTATTATGGAAAAATTTATGCATACCACAAACGTAGAAAGAATAGTATAATAAACCCCCCAAAATCCATCACCCAGCTTCAATACTTACCAGCATATAACCAATCTTGTTTTATATACGGGGCATCCACTTTCCCCAACTCCCCACTAGATTATCTTAAAGCAAAGGGTAGATATCATGATTTTATACATGAATTTTTGTACCTTTAAAAAACAGGGACTAATTTTTAAATATAGCTATTATCATATTCAAAAATTAAAATTTAACATAAATTCCTTAATGTCATCAAATAGTAGTTAAATTTTCTTGATTATCTCATATTTTTTCAGTTGCTATACTCAAATCAGGATTCAAATGCTATCTGCATATTACATTGTTGATATGTCTGTTAGATTTCTTTTGATGTATAGATTCTTCTTTGTTTTCCTTGCCATTTATTTATTGATGAAATCAGGTCATTTTTCCTATAGAATTTTTCACATCCCATATTTGGCTGATTGTATTCTGGGATGTTGTTTAACAAGTTCCTCTGTCCCCTGTATTTCCTGTAAACTGAATAGAGGCTTGATCAGATTCAGGCTAGATATTTTAGGAGGAATACTTTAAGGTGGTGCCGTGTTCTCCTTATTGTGTCACTTCACGAGACACCTGGCGTTTGTCTCTCTTTTCGGAATATTAAAATTGATTAGTGGATTCAAGTGTTATCAGCCTGATCCATCCATTATGAAGTTCCCCATTTGCCTCTCACTTAATGATTTTAGCAGCTGTTGATGATCACTGTCATTTTTTCATTAAGGTGGCAAAAAGGTGCTCGTCTATCATAACTTCTACATTCATTAGCTGGAATTTCTCTATAAAGAAAAGAGTTTACCACATTCACTATTGGATTTCCTTGATGTATAACTCATATAGGAAAGGGAAGATAAATGCTTGCTTTTTTCCCTTAACTAATTTTCAGAATAATGAGTTGGTTTCCTAAGATTCTTCAAGGGTAACCAATTGGGTTGGGTGCACATTTTGAGATCAAGTCCCCCAGAGCAAATTGGACGGTGCTGAGTATGGCACTAAATAGCCCCATGCGAAAAGGTAGCTGGCCTCTGAGCCTACCGAACTGATAATTCTACAAGGTACTGACGGACCACTCAGCAGGGAAATAGGGCAGCAGGCAATCTCTCACACATGACGGAATTACTTTCCTAGGTCTCGTACAACAAACTATCACAAATTGGGTGGCTTATAAGAACAAAAATGTATTGTCTCACAGTTCTGGAGGATAGTAGTCTGAATTCAGGGTGTTGGCAGGGCCATATTCTCTCTGAAGGCTCTGGGAAAAGTTCCTTTCTTGCCTCTCCCTTCTGGTACCCCGAGGTGTTCCTTGGCTTGTAGACGCATCTTCACGTGGCCGTCATCCCTCTCTGTCTCTCTGTGTCTCTTCTCTTTTATAAGGACACTGCTCATATTGGATTAGAACCCATCTTACTCCAGTGTTACCTCATGTTAACTTAACTGATAACATCTTCAAAGACCCTATTTCCAAACAAGGTTACATTCACAGGTACCAGAGATTAGTATTTCAACATATCTTTTGGGGGGACAGAATTCAATCCATAACAACTATCCTAATAATTAATTGTTTTTTTAAAAAACTGTCAGAATCATCATTAATAGACAGTTGATTCCAAGTGATAACTTTTCTGGGAAGCCCAAAATTATTAAAGGAGCAAACAAGGTAGAAATCCAAGGTTTTTTACAACTGCAGTGAAAAGTAAGGCAACACTGGAATTAATCAGGACACCAATTAGGAAATTTTCAGTGGTACTAGCTGGTGCTTTCTACACCCACTGAAGGACACTACATCATATCTAAGACCAGCATATTAGGGTTCACTCAGTATAAAAGCTATAGCTCGATGATGCTTGCTCCCAGTGCAGAGGTGTATGCTTCCTTGCACTATCCTAACCTTGGGTGGTCCAGTCTCTGGCCAGAGGCTTTGGACCTTGCCCTGGTGGAACCCCTCATCCCACATCTAGCCCACAGTGATGGCTTAGAGGGAAAATCCATACCTACAAAATGACTAATGAACCATTGCAGACACCACCTAGAGGTTAAGGTACTATGGCCTTCAACTTCTTCCCCCCAAAAACGTGTGTGGGTGGGGAGCATACGGGTGTGAGGGTATGTGTGTATGTGTATACTAATAGGAAAGCTTAGTTTAAATAGATTAAATAATTCCATATTGGATAATCTTTTGTTTTTTAAAATTCTATAAAAATATAATTTGAAAAGGTCAGTTTCCACATCATTACATAAATGGAATGAATGTCCTATGGTTCACTGCAGATCTTAGGCTCTGTAGCTTTGAGGTTGCTCTAGATGGACTGTTTTTAACTTTTGGACTCCCTCACTAGACAGCTCTTTGAGGGCAGGAGCATATTTCTACAGCTTCTCTTAAAATAACACTGTGCACAAATTGCCATCTTTCCTTAAAGGCATGTGTTTAGTATAAAAGCAAGGCTGGCCAATATAATGCAAGATGAAAACTGAACAAGTTTTTCATTTGGTTTAAATACACTATAAAAACCCATTGCTGTTGAGTCGATTCCGACTCATAGTGACCCTATAGGAAAGAGTAGAACTGCCTCGTAGGGTTTCCAAGGAGCAGCTGGTGGATTCAAACTGCCAACCTATTGGTTAGCAGCCAAGCTCTTTAACCAGCGCACCACCAGGGCTCCAAATACACTATAGAAACTTCTTTTTCTCCCCTTCTTCAAGCCTAAGCTACCATTTCTCAAATTTCTTAACAATATTAGACGTATGTATTCATCTGTACCAGATAAACAACTATGTTACTGCTAAACTATGTTTAGAGCTAAAAATCTTAGTTGGCTGAAACCTAGGGTTGGGTGGGTAGCTTTTGCCCCTTGGGTGCTATCATAATTATCTAGCACTGCTATAACAGAAATACCACAAGTGTGTGGCTTTAACAAACAAATTTATTTTCTCACAGTTTAGGAGTTTAGTCTGAATTCAGGGCGCTGGCTCTAGGAGAAGTCTTTCTCTGTCAGCTCTGGGGGAAGGTCCTTGTCTCTTTAGCTTGTTTCTTCGTTCCTCGGAGATCTCCATGTGGTTTGACATCAATCTTCCCTCATTTCTTCTCTGCTAGTTTGTTTAATCTCTTTCATATTTCAAAAGAGATTGACTCAAGATACACCCTACACTAATCCTCTCTCATTAACATAACAAAGACAACCCATTCTCAAATGGGTTTATAGCCACAGGCACAGAGGTTAGGATTTACAACACATACTTTTTGGGGACATAATTCAATCTATAAAAGGTGCCATGTTAAATAGGCCAGACTAGACCATGGAATCTGGTCTGGGTTTGGGGGATAGAGAGAATAAAGACTTGGATTTCATTCAATTTGCTTTTACTCTGGCTTACTTCTGGATGAGCTAACAAGCAGAGCAAAGACTATAAGCAAGATTCCAATGCTGGAGGGAGAATATGGCTTCTCATTGCCTCCCTTGTATCTCTCAGTGGTACACCCTAAATTTGCATTTCTTGGCAATTCTTCAGAGTGAGATATCTACCAACTCAGGGGAGCCTAGAATGACAGGCTCCCTGCCATCTATATTCCCAACTTCATCAGCTAAGAAACAACTTATACTACCGTACAAGGTAATTATTCTGAGACTCATTGAGCCATGTTATGCAGGCCTGATGTCCAAGTTCTGGGCCTTGAAATGCTGTAGTGCCCATCCTTGGCCAATCTTCTATTGTCTGTGACTGAATAGCAGGGCCTGGGAGTTCTCCATTTGTTCATTAGTCGTGGGCAGGCCTGGCCAAGGCCTACCTGGAAAAACAGTAAGAAACTCTTATACAACATTGAATCAAGTATTACTAGGCAGAATAGTACAATTATGCTTGCAATCACTCAGTTTAACATTAACTATTATTTCCACAACTATATATGGAGTGCCTATCATATTTCAGTCCTGGAGATAAAAGTAATAAAACTTAGGCTCTGTCTTCCACTTCAGGAAAGCTGGTAGTCTAGTGACATTTAGCATGCCTCTCTCTAATGACCTTTTCCTTGTAGAAGGTGGGGATGAAAGAAACAGGCTGCGTTGGTTTGAAACTCTTTTACAAGTGTATTATTAATTCCAGGTTGTTTAATAACTTTTTTAAATTAAAAAAAATTTTTTTTTTCATTTAATAACCTTCAGTCTCTTTTGATGTTCTCCCATCCCTCCCTCCTCTGTTGTTTCCCTTAAAATAACACTCAGTGCATACACGTTGTCTATTTTCATTAAATGGATGTATTTACTCTAAAAACAGAGCTAAGAGTTACCAACACATGGGCTCTTCCTGCCCAGGTCTCCTTTGTCTCTGGACAAAGTAAACTTTGGTGACTCACAGAAGATGCAGACGGATGTTTGTTCTGGTTTTTAGGGTCAGAGGCCTAGAAACAGCCATTGATAAAAGTAGAGAGAACTTAATCATTTTAGTATTTCAGGAGTATCACTATGGAAAAGCAAGTGTGGACATGGGAGTCAGCCTATCGACTCTGAACAATCTAAATTCCAGATTCAACTGAAGCAAATGAACTTCTTTGTGTTTCTTTGTATTCTTTATGAATTGATTACTTAATGAATACATACATTTATTAAATTCTTTGTTCCAGAGGTGGGGCCAAGATGGCGGAGTAGTTGGACGCTTCCTGTCATCCCTCTTACAACAAAGACCCAAGAAAACAAGTGAATCAATTATATATGACAATCTAGGAGTCCTGAACATCAAAGGCAAAGTTGAGGAATCAGACTACATAGCAGGGGGAGGGAGAGACGGTTCAGAATCAGTGTGGAGTTGCCAGACCTGGTCTGGGGGCAACCCGCACCGTACAACCAGCACACGCAGTGAGGAAAGCAGTGGCACTCAGTATGCGTTTTCCACATTGGGAGACACCGAGTGGCTGAGAGTCCACTCAATCCTCCAGAACCAGTGAAAAGTGCTCAATCAGCAAAAGATAAGTATATGCGTCTAACCTACCATGTGGATCAAAAAACACCCCCTTTCAGAAAAACATCTCTCCCATTTAACTCCCCCCTCCCCACTCTACACTTGGTCCCAGGCCGGCTTCAGCCATTGCTGTGTCCCCCGGGCCAGAAGTAAGGACCCATCATGCCCCCAAGCCATTCTCTCAGCTTTGGAGAGGGGACAAATTAACATGAATAAATAATTTGCCAGCTCCCCTAAGCAGGGAACTTAGAGTAGACACAGCTCCTTTACCTAGGCACAGGCATAAGGGGTCCACGGACTTTGAATGCCTGTCACCACTGCACAGACCTGTGTGGGCCAATTGCAACAGCATAGGCCCTCATTACCACAGTACAACAGGGTATATACCTGAAGTCTAACTTCCAGTGTATTAGCTATATTGTGGAGTGGCAGGTTTGTGACATTTGACACCACTCTGCCCATTAAGCAAGGTCCTCACCTACCCACATCAGGGGCCTAGGTCTGGTGGCTCCACCCATGCCACCTAGCCACCCCGTGACAGTGGTCCAAGAATAAGTGGTGCCTCCCAGTCCTTACAGCCAACAGCACTGGGTGCCCATAGTCCAACTGCAAAACTCACCCACCTACGTGCTCTAGGGAACAAGGACATGCTTTCCTCCCAGACACTCAGAGGCAGCCATCAGCCCCCTGCCTTTCTCAGCCCGTGACCCCCTACTGCAGCCAGATACCAGGGCCTACACCAATCATCCCTGCCCGTCTAGGACTGTAGGTGAGAGCCTGTACCACACACTTGGTGACCGACTACCTGGACACCTGAGCTGAATCCATACAAGAAAACTAATTGAACTCCTGGGCTCACATACCTAGTAACAGATCTAACTACCTGGTGACAGGATGTTAGAGATTCAAAGATGCCAATAATCATACTAGCTCATATGAGCAGCCTATTTGGGCATATCAAAACAAAACAAGACAAGAAGCTAGGACACAGTAAGCAAATATAAAAATAAATATAATAATAAATATAATTACTTATTAATGGCTCATAGATAACAGTCAATATCAAATCACAAGAAAAGGCAGACCATGATGGCTTTTGCAAACTCCCAAAACAAAGAATCAAGAAATTTTCCAGAGGAAGAAAATTTCTTGGAATTACCAAAGGTAGAATACAAAAGATTAATATACAGAACTCTTCAAGAGATCAGAAAGGAGATCAGGAAAAATGCAAAGCAAGTCAAGGAAGGCACAGACAAAGCAATAGAGGAATTTAAGAAGATTACAGAAGAGCATAATGACAAATTTAACAGCCTGCAAGAATCCATAGAGAGACACCAAACAGAAGTTCAGAAGATTAACAATAAAATTTAAGAATCAGACACTCAACAGAAAGTCATAGGAGCAGAACTGAGGCAATGGAAGTCAGAATGAGTGAGATTGAAGATAAAGCACTTGATGCCAACTTATTTGAGGAAAAATCAGATAAAAGAATTTAAAAAAATGAAGAAACCCTAAGAATTATGTGGGACTCTATCAAAAGGAATAACCTACAAATGATTGGAATAGCAGAAGAGGAGGGGATAACAGAAAATACGGAGAGAACTGTTGAAGATCTGTTGGCAGAAAACTTCCCTGAGATCATGAAAGATGACAAGATATCTATCCAAGATGCTCATTTAACCCCACACAAGGTAGATCCCAAAAGAAAGTCACCAAGACATATTATAATCAAATTTGCCAAAACCAAAGATAAAGAGAGAATTTTAAGAGCAGCTAGGGATAAACGAAAGTCATCTACAAAGGACAGTCAATGAGACTAAGCTCGGAGTACTCAGCAGAAACCACGCAGGCAAGAAGGTAATGGGATGACGTATATAAAGCCCTGAAGGAAAAAAATTGCCAGCCAAGAATTATATATCCAGGAAAATTGTCTCTCAAATATGATGGCGAAATTAGGACATTTCCAGATAAACAGAACTTTAGGGAATTTGCAAACCAAAATTACAGGAAATACTAAAGGGAGTCCTCTGGTTAGAAAATCAATAACATCAGATAACAACCAAAGACTAGAACACAGGACAGAGCAACTGGATAGCAATCTAGATAGGGAAGACACAAAAACAAATCAAAGCTAAAACACTGCAGATAGGGAAACAGAGACGTCAATATGTAAAAGATGACAATATTAAAACAAAAAAGAGGGACTAAAAAATGTACTAATAGATCTTTCACATGGAGAAGAAGACAAGGCAATATGAAGAAATAAAAGACTGGTCTAAACTTAGCAAAACAGGGTAAATATTAAGGTAACCACAAAAAAAAAAAAAATCCTGCACATCAAAATAAAAAACAAGAAAAACATAAAGACTCAGCAAATACAAAATCAACAACAATGAAAAGAAAAACGACCCAGCACAGAAAATTAAGTGGAACAAAGAAACTGTCAACCACACACAAAAAAGACATCAAAATGACAGCACTAAACTCATACCCACCAATAACTATGCTGAATGTAAATGGACTAAATGCACCAATAAAGAGACACAGAGTGGCAGAACGGATTAAAAATACACGATCCATCTATATGCTGTCTATAAGAGATACACCTTAGACTTAAAGACAAAAACAAACTAAAACTCAAAGGATGGAAAAAAATATATCAAGCAACCAACACTCAGAAAAGAGCAGGAGTGGCAATATTAATCTCTGACAAACTAGACATTTAAGTAAAATCCACCACAAAGGATAAGGAAGGACACTATATAATGATTAAAAAGTCAATACACCA
>NW_004443973.1:14584300-14585713 GCF_000243295.1 Trichechus manatus latirostris
AAACCAAAAGAGACCTACGTAAGTGGAAAAACATACCTTGCTCATGGATAAGAAGACTCAACATTGCGAAAACGGCAATTCTATCCAAAGCTATCTACAGATACAATGCATCCCGATCCAAATTCCAATGGCATTTTTTAATGAGATGGAAAACCAAATCACCAACTTTAAATGGAAAGGGAAAGGGCCCCGGATAAGTAAAGCATTACTGAAGAAGAAGAACAAAGTGGGAGGCCTCACGCTACCTGACTTTAGAACCTAGTATACCGCCACGGTAGTCAAAACAGCCTGGTACTGGTACAACAGATACATAGACCAGTGGAACAGAATTGAGAATCCAGATGTAAATTCATCCACCTATGAGCAACTGATATTTGACAAAGCCCCAAAGTCCGTTAATTGGGGAAAAGACAGTCTCTTTAACAAATGGTGGTGGCATAACTAGATATACATCTGCAAAAAATTGAAACAAGACCCATACCTCACACCATACACAAAAACTAACTCAAAATGGATCAGAGACCTAAATATAAAATCTAAAATGATAAAAAGATCATGGAAGAAAAAATACAGACAATGCTAGGAGCCCTAATACATGGCATAAACGAATACAAATCACTACTAACAATGCACAAACACCAGAAAAGAAACTAGATAACTGGGAGCGCCTAAAAATTAAACTTATGCTCATCAAAAAACATCACCAAAAGAGTCAAAAGACAACCTACAGACTGGGAAAAATTTTTTGGCTACGACAAATCTGATCAGCGTCTAATCTCTAAAATCTACAAGACACTACAAAACCTCAACAACAAAAAGACAAATAACCCAATTAAAAAATAAGCAAAGGATATGAACAGGCACTTCACCAAAGAAGACATTCAGACGGCTAACAGATACATGAGGAGATGCTCATGATTATTCACCGTTAGTGAAATGCAAATCAAAACTGCAATGAGGTACCATCTCACTCCAACATTAATCTAAAAAACACAAAATAACAAATGTTGGAGAGGTTGTGGAGAGACTGGAACACTTATACACTGTTGGTGGGAATGTAAAACGTACAAACACTTTGGAAATCGATTTGGCACTTCCTTAAAAAGCTAGAAATAGAAGTATCATATGACCCAGCAGTCCTGCTCCTTGGAATATATCCTAGAGAAATAAGAGCTGTCACACGAATAGACCTATGCACACCCACGTTCATGGCAGCATTGTTTACAATAGCAAAAAGATGGAAACAACCTAGATGCCCATCAACAGACAAATGGATAAACAAACTATGGTACATACACACAATGGAGTACTATGCAACGAGAAAGAACAATGATGAATCTCTGAAGCATCTCATAACATGGATGAGACTGGAGGACATTATGCTGAGTGAAATAAGTCAATCACAAAAGGACA
>NW_004443973.1:14586827-14589957 GCF_000243295.1 Trichechus manatus latirostris
AGGAGAGGGTTGACATGTCCTGGGGTTGTTAAACAATGTCATAAAACAATATGTGTACTGACTGTTTAATGAGAAACTATTTGTTCTGTAAACCTTCACCTAAAGTACAATTAAAAAAAATAAAAGAATGTGTAGTAATTGCAACCTGGATTCTACTTGCCACCCAGACCATTCTACAACCCTCAGCAATTCCCAGCCCTCCCTGCGGCATCATAATAAATCTGTCTCTGCATATTACATATTGATTTGTTTGTATGTTTATTGTCAGTCTGCATGTCTTAAGCTCCTTGACAGCATCAACTTGTCTTCTTTGTTCACTGCTTTAGGTGCACATAGACATGTTTGTTGAATAAATTTCATGCTCTCCATAAAAATGTGGAATAGAATTAAAAATTCTCATGGAATCCAGACTTGGACGAACCCCAAAACTCTTGCCCTGAGATAATATTTAAACCTTAAACCAAAAATAATTCCTGAAGTCTTCTTTAAACCAAACAATAGCTTAGCTTAATTAGTAAAGAATGTCTGCCCTGAGCACTGTGCTCTTTTAAAGAGCTATCTATATGGGACCAAACTGACAACAGCAACTCCATTGGTTAGATAGGAATCTCAGGGGACAGTGAGTTTATGTTAATGGGGGGGAACAATTCAGAAAAGGAAGGTGAGAATGGTTGCACAACTTGAAGAATGTAATCAATGTCAGTGAATTGTATAAGTAGAAATCGTTGAACTGGTGTATGTTCTACTGTGTGCATTTTCAACAAGAACAAAAAATAATAAAATAAATTATTTTTTTAAAGTGTCATATCCCTCCCCTCAAATTAACTTGGAACAAAAAATTCTTCCTCTTCCACCTCAGGCACTCTCTATTCTCTTATGTCTGCTTTATTTTCTTTTAGCACTATCACTTTCTAAAATGATCTCATCTGCTTGTTGACTGTCTGTTTGGGGATAGTGTCTTGGTCCCCACTGTTTTCCTAGAGCTTAGAGCAGGGCCTGACACAGAGGAGGCACTCAGTAAATATTTTTTTAATAAATTAAAATAAGGCAGATAACATTTCATGATGAGCCATCATATAGTATAGCTCTCCATGTACCTATGTTTTTATTCTATTTATTTGAAATTTTTATTTTAGTTACTCAATTACATGCTGATTTATTCAAATGGAAACAAAGTTTTTAAAAAGTCAGTTTATACAAATGGCTCTATTTACACAGTTAAATAAGTCTGTATTAGTCATCTAGTGCTGCAGTAACAGAAATACCACAGTGGATGGCTTTAACAAAGAGAAGTGTATTCTCTCACAGTCCAGTAGGCTAGAAGTTCTAAGTCAGGGCACCAGCTCCAGGGGAAGGCTTTCTCTCTCTGTCGGCTCTGGAGGAAGGTCCTTGTCATCAATCTCACCCTGGTCGAGGAGCTTCTCAGGTGCAGGGAACCTGGGTCCAAAGGACTCACTCTCCTCCCGGTGCTGCTTTCTTGGTGGTATGAGGTCCCCTACTCTCTGCTTGTTCCCTGTCCTTGTATCTCTTGTAAGATAAAAGGTGGTGCAGGCCACACCCCAGGGAAACTCCCTTTACATTGGATCAGGGATGTGACCTTAGTAAGGGTGTTACAATCCCACCCTAATTCTCTTTAACATAAAATTACCATCACAAAATGGAGGACAACCACACAACACTGGGAATCATGGCCCTGCCAAATTGATACACACATTTTTTGGGGGGACATAATTCAATCCATGACAAAGTCCAAATGCATTTTGAAATTTGAAAAAGGTATAAAAATCTTCTGCCATCAAGTTGACTCTGTCTGACTCATGGCTACCCCATGTGTTTCTGAGTATGAAAGAGGTATAGGTATTTAGTACTACTTTGAGATATGATTTCTGCTTTGAATTTGCACTCACCTATAATTTTGTAACTTAAAGCGCAACAAATATAGAATGCACCTAGCTACCCAGTTTCCTTCCCCAGAGGCAAAAAACAACAACAACAAAAAAAACCCCACCAGTTTCTTGTACATACTTCTTGAAATAGCCTATGAGTATACTAGCAAATATTTATTTCTTGACTTTTCTTACATAATTGATAGTATACAATAGTCAAGGTTTTATACTTTGTTTCCTTGTTTTTGTTTGCTTGGTTTGTAGTTTTGTTTACCTACTTAATATATCTTGGGGCTTCCTCATTTTCTTTTGACTGTATAGTACTTCATTGTGCAGCGGTATCCTAATTTATTTAAATAGTCTTCTACATTGACATTTAGATTGTTTTCAATCTTTTGCAATTGCAAACAGTGTTGCAACTAATAACCTTGTACACATGTCATTTCACCCATATGTAAGCATATCTATAGGATAGATTCCTAGACAAGTGTTAGGATCTTAGAAGAAGCAATAAATAGCACTCCTCATCCTTATCCAATTTCTGAACAAATTGAGAAATAAGACAAAAGAGTTAGGGAGATCAATGATCAAAATATCACCTTTATTACTGGATAAAAGCTGATGTTGATAAAAGCTGGCTTACATCTGCAGACAAGAGAGCTTCCTAATTCCCTTTCCATTAATTATAGGCAATGCTGGTCAGCTACAGGCCTCCTCATGCAGTCTTTAGATTGAGAGAAGCAGTCCATGTTTATCCTTTGCAAATTTACCGATCAGAGAAGTGACCCTCCTTCCTTAGGGAGGAGCAAGTGAAGCTGTGGAGAGAGACCAGGGGTGTTAAGCTAGTAAAGCTACTTCTGCCTGGAAGAACACATCAGCAGAGGAGAAGTGTTCCCACCTAACAAAGTACGCTTCTGGTTCATTTTCATTTGTAATTTTGATACATTTTCCTAAGTTGCCCTCCAGAAGCATATGTTTACATTTCTTCCAGGTGAGCATAAATAGAGACCCAAACACATATGAAAACTTAGTATATGATAAGCGTTTCCCAATTATCTTTCATTGTCTATTCATGACCCAGTACCTCAGAGTTTTTCTTTAACTCTCCTTATTTTGAAATATAACTGTCTTAGTTACCTAGCGCTGCTATAACAGAAATACCACAAGTGGATGGCTTTAACAAAGAGAAATTTATTTCTTCACAGTAAGGTAGGCTGAAAGTCCAAATTCAGGGCATCAGCTCC
>NW_004443973.1:14590185-14599987 GCF_000243295.1 Trichechus manatus latirostris
CAGGTCCTGCCTTACTAACACAACTGCCACCCATCCTCCCTCATTAACATCATAGAGGCAGGTTTACAACATACAGGAAAATCACACAGTACCGGGAATCAGGGCCCAGCCAAACTGATACACACATTTTTTGGGGGACATAATGCAAACCATGACAATAACAGACCATAATTTTAATTATAATAGCTTTATATCATTTTAACATCTGGCAGAGACTGCCAACTCTTCCAGTAACCATAAACGCATTCTTCCCCTTAGTTACAAAACTCCTTGAGCTTTTAGCTGGGCATCTGATTCTCCATCTTTGTGTCAGTCTAAAATAGCACACGTGTATACTATTGTAAGGACTCTGACTTTAATTCTGAATGAAATAGGGACCATCGCAGGAATTTGAACAGACGAGTGACATGATCACACGTCTTGTAGACTGTACTGTTGCTATTGTCAACAGGGATTTATCAGTTCATAAGAAAGCCTAATAGCGTGCAAGGCAATTTTCCAATCAAAGAACTGATTGCAAAGTATCATCCAAGACCTGAACTAAAACTGCTCTACAAATTTATTAAAGAGAAGAAGGCATTGGAGAACAGGGTGGGCGGCTGTCCTTTCCCGCATCTTAAATTATCTTAAATGTTTGGTTTTTACAAGCAGGGAAGGGAAAAGAAAAGGGAAGAAACCTGGTGGAGCCTGATTCTGGATTCATGAGACAGGATGCTGTGCTTATTCCACAGATGTTTTGTTAAATTTTTACAGTTGTTTTCTCATAAAACTTTGAGCTTCCTCACTGAAAAAAAGATCCAAAGCTTCAGCTCATCCACTACAATGGCCAGGAACATCTCTGTTTATAACTTATGGAACAAAAACACAGAGGCTTACAGAAGGCGGATGTCACTATGAAAAGAAGCCCAGTTGGATCTACTCTTCAAAATATTACAGGTATGCAAGGTGAAAAACTCAAATACAGACTACAGAGCCACAAAATGCTCTTGAAGACTGAAGTTGCATCCAGCCAAGAAAGTAATGATAATTTTTACTTTGGCATGACTTTGATTTAAACTTTCCAGAATTTTCATACACCAGGTTTGTGCTATGATTTTTGTGAGGTTGAGTAAATGCTTGGACTCATTGGGCTTCTGAGCACAGTGTGCAATTCCTGACCCAAACCTTCTTTAAAAAGTTTCTTCTTGTTCGAGGAGACAGAAGTTATGGACTCCAACCCCCGCCTTCCTAACTTCTTTTAAAAGCAAAAGTGTAAGAGGGAATAGGCACATTTTTAAACCAATGACTTTAGGTTTCTATATTTGTAAACACTGGGAAAGAATTTTATTTGACTTTTGTGTTGACTGGACTTCCTGACATGTTGACAAAGAGAAAATGTTATCCGGAAGAGTCCTCTCATAAGCTTTTGGTGGAGCCTTCAACAATAAATGCCTTATGCTGGAAACTCGGGGACCAAAAAGCAGAAAAAAAAACTGACAAAAACTGTATTTCAAAGATCTTCAAAAATTATGAGGAACAATTAGCAAAATAACAGATTGGTACATAAAATAAAGGATGTTATCAGTGAGTACAGTGCTCCATTAAAAAACCATCTATATGAGACCGTGTGATGGTTTAGGTTGTGTGCCAGCTTGTCTGGCCTATGATTCTCAGTGGTTTGACAGTTACAATGTAGTTCGCTTGCTATGGAATGATGTAATTGCCTCCACAATGAGATCTGAAATATAATGTAATCACCTCCATGATGAGATGTTATGAGCAGCCAATCAGTTGAAAGGGAGTTTCCTTGTGGGTGTGGCCTGCATCCAATACAGGTGGACTTTCTAGCAAAGCTCTCCGGCTTTTGCTGCCTCTGGATCCTGCAGCTGGCTCCTGTTCATCTGACCTCCAAATCTTGGGACTTGAGCTAGCAGTTTACCCGCTGATCTTGGGCTTCATCGGCCTCCACAGCCTATGAGCCAGAGGCCTGCTGTCTGACCTGCCAATCTGGAGTTCACCAGCCCTTGCAGCTATGTGAGTCAGGAGAAGCCTCCAGCCCGGCCCAAGAACTTGGGACTTTCCAGCCTCTACAACTGTGTGAATCAGTCCCTTGACATAAACCTCTCTATATATATGTTTATACACTTCACTGGTTTTGCTTCTCTAGAGAACCTAGCCTAAGACAGACCAAAAGTCAACAATTAGTCTAATGCAAAGATGAGACGATAAGGGGGCAGGGAAACTAGAGCACTGGAAACGGAACAGCCAGAATACAATTACAGAGAATGTTGACACACTGTGAAAAATATAACTAATGACACTGAACAATTTATATAGAAATTGTCAAATGGGAACCTAATTTGCTGCATAAACTTTCACCGAAAACACAATATTATTTTTATTTTTATTTTTTTTTTTTTGAAGATGTATAAACTATTTATTAATAGACAAGGCCTACAGACTTATTTCTTCTTGGACACACCCACAGTACGGCCACGGCGGCCAGTAGTCTTTGTGTGCTGGCCTCGAACACGAAGGCCCCAGAAGTGGCGCAGCCCTCTGTGGGCCCTAATCTTCTTCAGCCGCTCCAGGTCTTCACGGAGCTTGTTGTCCAAACCATTGGCCAGGACCTGACTGTATTTTCCATCCTTCACGTCTTTCTGTCTGTTCAAGAACCAGTCTGGAATCTTGTACTGGCGTGGATTCTGCATAATGGTGATCACACGCTCCACCTCATCCTCAGTGAGTTCTCCTGCCCTCTTGGTGAGGTCTATGTCTGCTTTCCTCAACACCACATGAGCGTATCTTCGCCCCACACCCTTAATGGCAGTGATGGCAAAGGCTATTTTCCACCGCCCATCGATGTTAGTGTTGAGTACTCGCAAAATGTGCTGGAACTTTTCGGGGATCACTAGAGACATGGCTGCAACAGGAGCGGCGGCGTGTAGCCCTCCGGTGGAAGAGCACAATATTATTTTTTAAAAAAGATAATAAATATTGAAAAAAATTATGAGGAATAAAATGCTCTAAAGCTTTCTTAATTTTTTTGTGTGTTTAGAGTCTCTGGCTGGAATTCATTAACATTCTTTCCTTTTATCTGACTAAAAACCCAAGTCCCAGGTGGTAGCTAGCTAGTTTCAACTTCACCTCTTCATCTTCCTTTTATTTAAAATTTTTGAAGAAATCCAAAATTATTAAAAATTCATACCCAAATTGAGTGTTGGTATTGTTATTCCGAGAATAGTAATTGTGTGTGTGATATATATAATAAAGTAAATGAGTTATATAATGTGATATTTTAATTTTATTATCCTAGGGTACTTTCTGTGGGAAAAGGGGATACAGTGATAGGATAGAAGAGGTTAGGTAAACACCCTGTGGTGCAAAAGTAAACTCCAATTATCCCTCTCCTGCCTTTTATGTTATTGTTATCATGTATTTTAATTTTAGGCCTAGAAACAATGAAAAATCCAGTAGCAATAAGCATCCCTAGCACCCAGGCTGGTCTTTGTTGTTGTTTTTTTTTAATTGTGCTTTAAGTGAAAGTTTACAGTTCAAGTCAGTTTCTCATACAAAAATTTATACACACATTGCTATGTGACCCTAGCTGCTATTCCTATAATGTGACAGCACACTCCTCCTTTCCACCCTGGATTTCCTGTGTCCATTCAACCAGTTCCTGTCCCTTTTTGCCTTCTCATCTCACCTCTGGACAGGAGCTGCCCGTTTAGTCTCATGTATCTACTTGAGCTAAGAAGCACTCTCTTCACCAGTATCATTTTATGTCTTATACCCCAGTCTAATCTTTGTCTGAAGAGTTGGCTTCGGGAATGGTTTCAGTTCTGGGCTAACGGAGAGTCTGGAGGCCATGTCTTCTGGAGTCTCTTCAGTCTCAGTCAGACCGTTAAGCCTCGTCTTTTTACATGAATTTGAGTTCTGCACCCCACTTTTCTCCAGCTCTGTCAGGGACTCTCTGTTGTGTTCCCTGTCAGGGCAGCCATTGGTGGTAGCTGGACACCATCTAGTTCTTCTGGTCTCAGGCTGATGGAGTCTCTGGTTTACGTGGCCCTTTCTGTCTCTTGGGCTAATATTTTCCTTGTGTCTTTGGTGTTCATTCTCCTTTGGTCCAGGTGGATTGGAACTAATTGATGTATCTTAGATGGTCACTCGCTAGCTTTTAAGACCCCAGACACCACTCACCAAAGTGGGATGCAGAACATTTTCTTAATAAACTTGGTTATGCCAATTGACCTAGATGTCTCCTGAAACCATAGTCCCCAAAACCCTGCCCCTGCTACTCTGTCCCTCAAAGCGTTTGGTTGTATTCAGGAAACTTCTTAGCTTTGGTTTAGTCCAGTTGTGCTGACTTCCCTTGTGTTATGTGTTGTCCTTCCCTTCACCTAAGATAATTCTTGTCTACTATCTAGTTAGTCAGTACCCCTCTCCTTCCCTTCCCACCATCAAAGAATGTTTTCTGTGTTTAAATCTTTTCTTGAGTTCTTATAATAGCGGTTCTAATACAATATTCATCCTTTTGCGACTAATTTCACTCAACATACTGCCTTCCAGATTCATCTATGTTTCACATATTCATCGTTATTCTTTATCATTGAATAGTATTCCACTGTGTGACTATACCACAATTTGTTTATCCATTAATCCATTGATGGGCACCTAGGTTGTTTCCATTTTTTGCTACTGTGAACTGTGCTGCAATTAACATGGGTGTGCATATACCTATTTGTGTGACAGCTCTTATTTCTCTAGGATATATTCCAAGGAGTGGGATAGCTGGATCATATGGTAATTCTATTTCTAGCTTTTTAAGGAAGCACCAAATTGATTTCCAAAGTGGTTGTACCATTTTACATTCCCACCAACAGTGTATAAGTGTTCCAGTCTCTCCATAATCTCTCCAACATTTATTATTTTGTGTTTTTTGGATTGATTCTAGCCTTTTTGGAGTGAGATGGTATCTCATTGTAGTTTTGCTTTGCATTTCTCTAATGGCTAATGATCGTGAGCATTTTCTCATGTATCTGTTAGCCGTCTGAATGTCTTCTTTGGTGAAGTGGCTGTTCATATCTTTTGCCCATATTTTAATTGGGTTATTTGTCTTTTTGTTGCTGAGGTTTTGCAGTATCTTGTAGGTTTTAGAGATTAGATGCTGATCGGATTCGTTGTAGCCAAAAATTATTCCCAGTCTGTAGGTTGTCTTTTGACTCTTTTGATGAAGTCTTTTGATGAGGATTAGTGTTTGATTTATAGGAGCTCCCAGTTATCTAGTTTCTCTTCTGGTGTTTTTACACTGTTACTAATGTTTTGTATTCTGTTTATGCCATGTGTTAGGGCTCGGCTCCTAGCATTATCCCAATTTTTACTTCCATTATGCTTATCGTTTTAGATTTTATATTTAGGTCTTTGATCCATATTGAGTTACTTTTTGTGCATGGTGTGAGGTATGGGTCTTGTTTCATTTTTTTTGCAGATGGATATCCAGTTATGACCCAGGCTGTTCTTGAAATACCATTTCCCACTAAAAGAAATCAGGGCTGCTTGGAGAAATGGTTGATTCCGGGTTAAGGCAAGAAATGTACAAGATGAGGCGGGAGAATCTTGTCATAACAGATAGTAAAAAAGTTATCAAAAATGATGGGGTTATGCCAAAAGGAACTGGGAAATAACCTGAAGAGGCTTCCACTGGCTCAAGATGGAATAAACTGAGCATCAATAATAATAACTCTGGAGGCGGGGCCAAGATGGCAAGAGTAGTCAGACGTTTCCAGTGGACCCTCTTACAATGAAGACCCGAAAAAACAAGTGAATTAATTATATATGGCAATCTGGGAGCCCTGAACATCAAAGGCAGAGTTGAGGAACCGGACTGAGTGGCAAGGGGAGGGAGAGACAGTTTGGAAGCAGCGAGCAGTTGCCAGACCTGACCCGGCGAGAGCCTGAGCCCTTTAGGCCTGAGCAGCTCGGGGTTGAGCCATGAGGCAGGCAAACAGCAGTGCTCAGAAAGCGCGTTTTCCATACCAGGAGAGACCCAGCGCCAGAGAGTCTACATGGCCACCCAGAGCCAGTGGGAAGCAGCCTTCATTGGCAAAAGATAAGTAATTGCATACAGCCTAACACACGGATCAAAACCAAGCCCCTTAGGGAAAAACCTCTCTCCCATTTACCTCCCTGCTCCCTGCTCTGCACTGGGTCCTACACCGGCTTCAGCAATTGCCAAGTCCCCTGCTCTGGAAGTAGGATCCGTCACATGCCCAGAGCCATTCTCCCTGCCATGGAGAGTGAACAAATTAACAAGTAGAGGAAAAACTAAACTGCCAGCTCCCCTAACCCAGGAACTCAGGATAGGCACAGCTCCTTTGCCTAGGCACAGGCATAAGGGATCCACGGACTTTGAGTGCCTTTCACCTTCCATAGACTTGTGTGGGCCCATCTCTACAGCGTAGGCCCTCATTACTTCAGTACAACAGGGTATATACCAGAAGCCTAACTTCAACTGTTTCAGCTGTGAAGTGGCAGGTTCTTGACATTTGACACTGCTCTGCCCATTAAGCAGGGTCTTCACCTACCCATATCAGAGGCCTGAGGACTGGTGGCTCCACCCATGCCACCTGGCCACCTGCAATAGGGGCCCATGAATAAAAGGTGCTCCCCCAGCCCTTACAGCCAACAGCATTAGGTGCTCATAGTCCAGCTGCAAAACCTACCCACCTATGCGCTCTAGGGAACAGGGACATGCCTTCCTCCTGGACACTGGGGGGTGGCCGTCAGCCCCCTGCATTGCTCAGAGTGTGCCCCCCTGCTGCAGCCAGATGCCTGTGCCTACACCAATCACCCATGCCTGTCTAGGACTGTAAGTGAGAGCCTACACCACACAATTGGTGGCTATCTACCTGGGCACCTGAGCTGAATCCATACAGGAGGAGTGGGCAGACTTCTGAGCTCACATACCTAGTAACAGATCTAACCACCTGGTGACAGGACATTAGAGCTTCAAAGATGCCAATAATCAAACTAGCTCATATAAGCAGCCTATCTGGGCATATAAAAACAAAACAAGAAGCTAGGACACAGTAAGCAAACATAAATAAATATAATAACTTATCGATGACTCGGAGACAACAGTCAATATCAAATCACATAAAGAGGCAATCCATGAAGGCTTCAGCAAGCTCCCAAAATAAAGAATCCAGAAATTTTCCAGAGGAGGAAAATTTCTTGGAATTTTCAGAGGCAGAATACAAAAGATTGATATACAGAACTCTTCAAGAAATTTGGAAGGAAATTAATCAAAATGCAGAACATGCAATAGAAGAAATTAAAAAGATTAGAGAAAAGCATAATGACAAATTTAACAGGCTGCAAGAATCCATAGAGACAGCAATCAGAAATCCAGAAGATGAACAATAAAATTTCAAAATTAGACAACTCATTAGAAAATCATAGAAGCAGAATTGAGGCAGTGGAAGTCAGAATGAGTGAGACCGAAGATAAAGCACTTAACACCAACTTATTTGAGGAAAAATCGGATAAAAGGATAAAAAAAAAAATGAAGAAATCCTAAGAATTATGTGGGACTTTATCAAGAGGAATAACCTATGAGTGACTGGAGTATCAGAACAAGGGGGTATAACAAAATACAGAGAGAATTGTTGAAGATTTGTTGGCAGAAAATTTCCCTATCATGAAAGATGAGAAGGTATCTATCCAAGATGCACATTGAACCCCACATAAAGTAGATCCCAAAAGAAAGTCACCAAGACATATAATCAAACTTGCCAGAACCAAAGATAAAGAGAGAATTTTAAGAGCGGCTAGGGATAAATGAAAAGTCATCTACAAAGGAGAGTCAGTAAGAATAAGCTTGGACTACTAAGCAGAAACCATGCAGGAGTTTATTATGGATTATCCAGGTGGATCCAAATATAATTACAAGCATACCTAAAAGTGGAAGAGGGAGGCAGAAGAGGAAGGTCAGAGGAAGATATGACTACAGAAGAAAGGCACAGTGAGATGCAACATTGCTTGCTTTGAAAATGGAGGAAGCTCACGAGCCAAAGAATGTGAGCAGGTAATAGAAGCTGGAAAGGGCAAGAAAATAGATTCTTCCCTAGAGCCTCCAAAAGGAAAATAGTCCTGCTGACAACCTGACTTTAACCCACTGAGATCCCTGCCAGACTTCTAGCCATAAAAGAGTAAGGTAATACATTTGTGTTGTTTTAAGCCACTAAGTTTGTGGTAATTTGTTTCAGCAGCAATAGAAATCTAATACACTATCCATAAAGAATTTACATTAACAAGGGACAAATCCCTTGTCTGATATTTGTCAGAGAGGTCTTTTGGTTGCAAGAGACAGAAACCCAGCTCAGAACAAGAGAACCTACTGGTTCACATAACCAGTTGAAGGGAAGGAGCTGCATCAAGACCTAGAACCAAGACTTCAACACCATCCCCAAATCCTAGTCAATGTGTCTTCTAGTATTTCTCTTTATTCAAACTAGCTTAGTCCTCACAGCATGGAACTTGGCCAACCATAACTCTATGATATAATCACTGTGATTTAGAGATGAGGTGCTATAATAGCCCCAGTTTACGTGCCCCATAGGGAGGAAGTCAGGGCATCAGCATAGACATGGTCTTTGAGGGAATTGTTCTGAGGCAGACAGAAATCCCAAGTTGTGTCTATGTCCATTATAGCTGTATCAGTCAGAGTTCTCCAGAGAAACAGAACCAATAGGATATAAATGTATGTGTGTGTGTACGTATGTGCGTGCATGGGTGTGTGTAAAGAGATTTCTTTTAAGGAATTGATTCATGTGATTGTGGGGGTTGGCAAGTTGAAACATTGTAGGGCAGGTTGGTAGACAAGAAACTCAGGCAGGAATTGATGTTGCAGTGTTGAGGTAGAATTTCTTCTACTGGAAACTTCAGTATTTGCTCTTAATTAAGGCCTTCAACTGACTGGATGAGGCCCATCCACATTATCGAGGGTAATCTTCTTTACTAAAAGTCAACTGATCGTAAATGTTCACCACATCTACAAAATAGTTTCACAGCAACATCTAGATTAGTGTTTGATAAAATAAATGGGTACTATAACCTAGCCAAGTTGACACATAAAATTAATCATTACAGCAATCTGAGAAATGATGCTGTGTTTAGGGTTGCAGACATCATTAAATTAATAAGAGAGGTGCTTTTGGTTGCTTTGTATATATGTGGGTGGGGGCGAGCAAGGAGGGTTGTTTGGGGGGACAGACTGATTATCAATTACTGGCTGATGCAGCACATAACCCCACTATCTAAAGAAGATTCCTTTGTAGGCATATACTTACATGATTATAAAAATAAATGCTAATGTGCCTTTAAGCAAACAAGTACTTTAGAAGTTGACACTACCTTCAGTTGCAGCCAGAAAACTAAAAATAAAGCATGTGAGAAAGTGACTTTTATTTTATGTTTTCCTTTTTTTTTTTTTTTTATTGTACTTTAGATGCAGGTTTACAGAACAAATAGTTTCTTATTAAACAGTCAGTGCACATATTGTTTTATGACATTGGTTAACAACCCCATGACGTCAACACTCTCCCTTCGGAACCTTGAGGACCTTTTTTTTTGGTGAAAATATACATAGCCAAAGTTACACCATTTTGAAAGTTTCTACGTGTACAATTCAGTAACATTGACTACATTCTTCCAGCTGTGCTGCTATTCTCACTATCCTTTTCCAAATTATTCCATCACCATTATCTTCAACTCACTGTCCCCTAGGCTTCTCAACAAACCTTTTGAGTTGCTGTTGTCAATT
>NW_004443973.1:14602086-14617189 GCF_000243295.1 Trichechus manatus latirostris
TATCTTTTGGATTTCTAATTGTTGTTTTTGTATAATTTGTAGTTGTGAATTTATTTTGGCATTTTGTTCCTGCATTATTTTCCTGAATTCTTCCATTTTTTTGTCTGTATTTTCCATTAATTTGTCTGCATTTTACATGAATTTGTCTTTTTTTCCCCTCATTTTTGTCTGCTTTTTGCTTCAACTCTTGGATAATTCTGAGTATTAGAGATTTGAATTCCCTATCACGTAGTTCTGTTGTCTTTTCTTCTACTGGAAAGACATCTGGTGTTTTATTTTGGATGCCTACGGGAACCATCCTGTCCTGTTTTTGTAAATGTTTTGATATTGTCTGCTGTCTTCAGGGCATTCAGTAGTTATTTTTCTTGTTTATTGATTGTAGATTTGTTTGTTTTGTCCTTTTCCTTTTATTTGGCTATGTCTGAGTAGGCAGGCTGTGTGTTCTTTGTTGTTTGCTTGTCTGTGGGCACGATACTTTTTGCCTCCTTCTCCAATTGGCAGGGTCAGTCGCTCAGATATGGTACAGCAGGGCAGGTCTAGACGAAGAGGAGTTGCTGGGATGGTTTGTTTGTGGCACTGACTACAGCCACCAGGGCATGTCAGTAATCAGTACAGGGCAGGTTCTGGTAGGCCATGCCTGTGCTGCTTGGTGGTGTGATGTTAAGCACACGGTGCAGATAGGTAGGATGGAGGGGGGAGATTGTGACATGTGGAACTAAGATGGGTACGGGAAAGAGGAGACAGGAACAGGAGCCAAAAACATACAAACAAAAAAGAGTGGCAGGGGAGCTTGCCGTCGGAATGGAGAGATGAGAAACTATGAAATGGAGAAAAACAAAAAGGGGAAGAAGAAAAAAAAAGAATGAATAAAAATTAGAAAGAAAAAAGAAGAGCAAAGCTCCCAGGGATCCCACTGGTGTGGCTACGAGGTCTGGGGAAGATGTTCCCAGGTGTTGAAGTACAGCCTGGCTAGAAGGTGTAGAGGTATTCAGTGCCAGGTATTCAGGGGAGAGGAAGAGAAGGAAGGTATAGAGAGAAAAGAAACTGAGTAATGAAGAAAGACAAAAAGGGAAAAAGAGGGAAAAGAAAACAAAACAAATTTAAAAAAAAAAAGAATAAGAAAAGCCCACAAAAAAACAAAAAAGAAATGCCCTCGGGGATCTCTCTGTGTTTCTGCGCAAGCTGAGAGGGTAGGTCCCAAGCCGCATAGCACTGCCCAGCCAGAACAGGCTCCCAACTCGAGAAAAGAAAAAGAAAACAAACAAACAATTCGAAACAAACAAACAAAAAAGCCCCAGGATCCCACCAGCGTGGCAGCACAGACCGGGAAGCAGTTCCACACTTGAATGGAGCTTCGCAGCCCCTTAGGAAAAAGCAAAGATGGCACACGGAGCCAGGTATTTGAGCGAGAGGATGGGGAGGTGGTGAGAGGTAAAGAAGAAATTAAAAGAAGTGGAAAAAAGTAACACCAGTAGCCAACAAATGGCACTCAGGGAGTTGGCCAGTTCGGGTAGGAGGAATCCAAGCAGCTGGTGCTTCCCGGCCAAGAGACTGTGGCCACAGGAAGCAGAGCAGGGCGAGTTGGGGTAAAGAGGGGTGGGGGGTGGGAAAGCGTATATCACCAGTTACCGGTTGTTCTGTCTCCTGCTTGAAACTCTGTGAAGCTGCTTTCTTGCACTGCCTATTTGCTGGTCTCTGATAAGAGTCCAAGATGGCAGATCCATGCTGTATTAGCTGATAGGGGACCTCTGCATGAATCTCTCCTTGCTCTCTGTCAGTTTCTCACTCCATTTGGTGCCTGGCTGAGTTCTTTATCTCTTCATTTGATGTTTTAGGGTTTCAGGATTGCTGTTTTCTCTGTTTGGCTTAGTTTTTCGGATCTTTGTTGTGGAGGGATGGTGCGGTGCTTCTGCCTAGAGCGCCATGTTGCTGGAAGTCTCAGAACAGTGACTTTTAAAATTTGGATACTGACACTCATCTTAATTAAGACATGTTTGAAAGCATGTCCACAATTTTCATTATTTTTTAAAATAGTGTTCACCTCTCAAAGCAATGGTTTGCATTTAATTTCAGAAAAATACTTTTTGTTTGTTACAGATTGAACTGTGTCCCCCCAAAATATGTGTTGTAAATCCTAACCTCTATGCCTGTGGTTATAATCCCATTTGGGAATGGGTTGCCTTTGTTATGTTATTGAGACAGGATTAGTGTAGGGTGTGTCTTGAGTCAATTTTTTTGAGATATAAAAGAGATTAAAACATAAGCTAGCAAGCAGAGATGGTAGAAAAGAGACGTCAAGACACATAGAGATTCCCAAGGAACCAGAAAGCAGAAGCTGAAGAGACGAGGGCCTTCATCCAGAGCCAACAGAGAAAGCCTTGCCCTTGAACTGGTGCTTTGAATTCACATTTCTAGCCCTCTAACTGTAAGAAAATAAATTTGTTTGTTAAAGCTATCTACCTGTGCTATTTCTGTTATAGCAGCACTAGATAACTAAGATATCATTTATTTTTAGTTTATCTTACTTGATCCTTTCTTCCATGTAAAAACCAAAAGCAAAAAAGAATTTAATAGAAAAGAGAGCTGCAAATTAAACATCTCTGATCACAAATTATTTTTAAGACCCCCTAAGCACCTATAGGGCTGCTATAAGTCAGAAACAACTCAATGGCAACAGGTTTGGTTTTGGTTTTTTCAAACACCTCTGAAATGCTTTTCTGTAAAAATAATCAATGCCATTATCATTCAAAAAATAAAACTATGGTGGATATACGTATGAAATGCTAGACTTTGAGAATATTAAAATGTGATCCATGATCACAATTCTAGCCAGGAGAAACACTATGCACATATAAATGATAGACTTTGTAAATGTGACAATGGGAGTTTTACTGTGGCTAGAATAGTCAGGAAAGAACTTCCAGAGAAGGTTAGATTTGACTCAGGATTTTATAGGACTTAGATAAGCTAAAAGGAGGTGAGGATGATTATAGTTGCTTTCATCTGTTCCACAGAAGAGATTCCCCAAAGCACTACTGGGCAAGATATTATTGACCCAGCATTAATGCTAAATGTTCTTGAGAGCAATAAAAAACATTTGAAATAGTTTGTAATTCAATTGTTTCACTAATTCAGACTGTCCTTCATCTCAGTTGGCCCAAAATAGGTTTACCATGTATACAGTGTATTTATTTACTTTTACTGAAAACACAAAGTAATATTAAAGAAAACAAATAAATTAAAAATCATTCATTATCCCCCTATACTAACACAATGAATTTCAGTTTTGCATATAACCACATGCATAAAGATTTTACAAAGTCACAATAATAGTGTGAACACTATATTGTATTGTGCTTATTTTACTTACCATCATCATAAACACATCCATGTTTCTACACAGTCTTCCAGATAATTTAACGGCTGTATAATACTTCACTATTTTTATTAGCCTACTTTGTTTCTTGACATAAAGGTATTTCAAATTTTTGCTATCACAAATAATACAGACATAAACATCTTCATGCATTTACCTTTTTTTCCCTTGAATTAGTCTTTTAGGTTAAAAATCTAGGAGTAGAAATAATGGGGGAGAGGACACGGTCATTTTTATGGCTCTTGCTATGTAGTACCATATTGTATTCCCAAAGGGTTATACCTATTTAAAATAACATCTGAAGTGAGTGCATTCAACAGTTCCTTTCCAAAATTTTTTTAAAAAAATCAGAAGTGTTATGTAGTTTTAAACCTCAGCATTTAAAGTTAAATATAATTATGGTCTCTTTGTAAAAAATGAAGAGTTTGGAATAGATGGTCTCACAGATTATTAAAAGTTTAGGTGAGTTAACATAAGCAATGTTATAGCACACATGAAAAGTGATATGGTAGGCATGCTGGGGTAAATGGACAAAGGTGTTTCTGGCCCAGAGGCTCCATCCACCCAAGTTCCCTCTGGGCACTCCAAGGGCTGAAGGAATCCATATCTAGGAGCATCTATGACCCACAGTGCCAGTTCACATGGATTAGGAAGCTCTAAATCAGAGGCTCAACCCAAGTCAAAAACCTAGTTAGTGGCAGAGCTGGGAACTGAACTCAAATTTCTTGACCCTCATCAATGTATTTTTTACTATATCACAATTGTCCTACATACTTTCTAGCTCTAAAACTCGATTTTATATGTGAACATGTATCTACAATTAAGAATAAAGAAATTTCTAACATGCTTAAACTAAAGATAACTAAACCAACAATTTACATCAGAGCTGAAAATTAAACACAGCCCTTAACATCAGCAAGTGTTGACTATTTTTTCTGCAATTTTTCAGATTTGCCATTCTTTTAAATTTAGTTTGTAAACTCTTGAACAGTAACGAACTTTCAAGCATTTTGTAAATCTCTGGTGGTCAGTAAATAAAGAAAAATAACAATAAATTACATACACTACAAAGAAAAATAAACTAGACTTAGTCAGTCCACATTCTAAATAATTCTAAAGGCAAAAAAATGTGTGTGTTTTTTGAAGTGTTGATTTTGTAGAGGCAGAAAAGATTACCTCTTTAAATTTCAAATTCTGCTAGCTAAACAGAACCTTGATATACACTGTCTGTTACTTTACAGGGTCATAAGAGGCATTTTGGTCCATAGACTGATTTTGACTTACACCCAGTGTTGATGCTACCAGGAGGAAAAGATTCACCACAAAGGTATTTCACCTTTTACCACATGTCCAATATTCCATATTAGCTTTAAAAAGCAGAGATTTTAGGGTTAATAACTCCACTGATTCAACTGCATATACATAAGACTTTTCTTAACCATTAATCACTGGATTTGGGGGTACAGTGAGGGTTAGGAATTAAAATTTACCAGTCCTCTACCACGTGCCAGGCCACAATAACAAGTTAGGGACTTCAAAATCCTTTTTTACTATATACCGCAAAACAGCGATTACCCAGTCATTTCTGTGGATTCGATCAGACATTATACACACAAACACAGCCATGGGACCGCATGGCACTTGGAAGATTACCCACTATTTCCCACTTATTAAGATCTGGATCGTATTTCTCAATGCTCTGAAGATACGTTCCCTTTGAGTAGGAATATCCTCCAGTGACATAAATACATCCATTCATGATGACGGCACCACACTCCATCCTCCTTTCCATCATGGGAGCTATTTCTCTCCACTCATTTTGTTCAGGGTCATAGCACTCTGTGATTGTAGTTTGTCCGCCAACTAGATAGAGCTTATTTTCAAATGGAACTGAACACAATCCATATTCTTTTAAAAGAAAAGAAAAAAAAGCAAATTTTTATTAGGATATAAAACAAAAGAAATACTGTAGCGAGGTGATGTAAATACTCCTCTACAATTGAGCATGCAAAAACAGAGTATTGGTGGCATGTTGATTCTGGCACACACTACCGCAACACTGTGGCTTAAAATCCATTCACTGCCACCTGATTCAGATTACCTGCTCCAGCCACACTGCCATTACCCCGCAGGTCATCCTTAAGTTGGTTGTGCATGATGCCAGAGAGGAACTCATCCTCAGACCACCCACTCTCCTGGGAATTCTCTCACACAGATGCTTTTTGATTCAGCACATATCTGAGAAAGACGGAAGCAGTAGGGTCCTTCTTACAGAGAGATGTACTAGGTAACGGGTATAGGTTCCTTCAGGTCTTAGCATGCTATTCCTCTAACCAGCAGCAGGCAATCGCTGGTGTCTGCTGCCACAGGTGCCACACAGGATTACCTTGCTGGCCTCTCTCCAACCGCTGGTCCAGTTAAGGACACAAGAAGTCAGAGAAACATACAACCAACCAGATTAGCACAAAACTATTACCCTAAGAATCTATCAAAGGTACCCAAAGACAGAGGACTGACGTCTAAGATCAGGGCGCCAGGGCAGGGAGACTGCCTCTAGGGGTCAGCACTTAGGCTGTTTTAGTTTTTCTCACTTCCGTCCTCTCTTTTTTCACATCCAAACCTGCTGGCTCTTCAAGGGCGCCACAAACTTTCACAACTTCATTTCCTCTCTCATCTTCCCATGGCTGTTACTAGGGTGGGGCAAGTGAGGCACCTAGGGTACAAAACGTACGGAGGCCTTCACTCTCAGAGTGACTCCTTAAATTTTGTGTCTCAGGCGTCTCACTTGCCTCACCCTAGTCCCAGTCTTGTTCCTTCTGAGTCCCCACTTCTAACATTACGACTAGCCTCCTAGTTCACTTCTCTGGGAACATCAACCACAAAACTACAAATACTTTGCACTGCAGGCCTAAAGGAAGAGGAGGATTTGTCAGTGGCATTTACATTACAGTGAATAAATAAAGATTTAGCTGGCCCTTGCTAAGCTGTTCCTTCCACCCGGAAGTCTTCCTTCTGTAGGTCTGTGCATAGCTGCCTCCTTCTTGTTATTCAGGTCTCATCTTATTGTCACCCCTCAGAGGGGCCTTCCCTGACTATCCAACCTCAAGTGTCCAGTCAGGCATCTCTATCATATCACCCTGTTTTAATTTGCTCCATGGCACTTCTCGTTTTCTGATATGTTTGTTTCTTGTCCCTCTCTCCCCCTTTCAGTAGTACAGGAACTGTGTCCTGCCCACTGCCCTATTCCCAATAGGAGAATGGCAAGTACCTGGCACAATGTACCAACTCAATAAGTGTTGAATCCATGAATGAACTTGTACCCTCTGTGCCCCAACGTATGCCTACACTATCGTGTGGAAGAAAAGCATATAAGCTCCCTCTTTAGAAAGAAAGAGAATGTAAGATCAAAAATGCAGTCTCTCCTTTAAGGATGGTAGACAACTGCCTATCAGTAAAGTTCTTGCTGTCTTAAGTTTTGAAGTCTAAAGAAAAGTCTCAAAAGAGAAGTATTTTCACTTTGACTCTATGTACTATTATTCTCAAGTTTCTGATATTCAAAAAAATAAGAATTCTTTTATTACTGAGAAACCATTTGTTAATTTCCAGTTATACACATGTAGAATTTTTACAGGATTTAGTTGTTTCAAGTACTTGCAAAACACTATTTATATAAATTAAACAAATCATTTCATCAAATGGTTATTGTGAAAATTAATAATGGTTTAAATTTTTATCAGCTGGTGTAAGTGATTCAACAATGAGATTACTATGCTTCTCCTAAGTTATTCAAAGTTTACAAACAATCCTCAATTTGTGAATCTTATGCTAAGAGACCAATCTCAATTTTCCTATTGCAGTAAAAATGATTAAAATAAAGTGATTCCTAATTGTTTCTCCCCATTACCCAAATACGACACATTGCTGTTTTGTCGAGGAGAATTTTTTCTTCCTCAGCTAAAACGGCCTTTTTTTCTTTTTGTTCAATTTCACTAAGCTACTGAGGCTAAGAAACTGTGTCTTATTTGTTGAGCTGCTAGCACTGTACATAGTACATAGGAAGTGTTCAGCAAACATCCGTTGTACAAATAAATGAATGAACAAGTGAATGAATAAATTTCAAATTAAGCACAGGAATGACAACATCTGTCACTGTTCAGAGTTTTTACATACAAACATTAAATATAAATAAATACATGGCAGTCTGTGTTCAGTTACATGAGTGATATGAACAGAGTGATACAGGAATTCCGAGGCAACTACAATGTTTTTCAATATTCAATATCCATTGAAATGATTTACAAAATTTTTCCTAAGCTTTCTCTCATTGAAAGGACTTGTAAAGCTTATCTAGTCTAACTTCCTTATTCTACTGGAGTAATGCCAACAGCCCAAGGTTAGGCAAGTAAACAAATGGCAGAGCTAAGACTTGACACTTGACTATACACTCCCCCACTTAACATTGCTCTCTACAGGTTCTTCTCCTTTATCACTTACTACTTCTTCCCTGTTCTTTACTCTTCTTCCTCAGCTCCTCTCTTAATCTTGTCTGCCAAGATTTTGCCCATAGTCCTTATTCGTCCCACCCCCTCAAAACATCTCATTCATCCCCATGCCCAGAACCATCATCTCCAAGCAAATAACTTCCAGAGCTCTATATTTAGCCACATTCTTCCTCCTGAGCTCCAGACCCGTATTTTCCATTGCTTGCTGTACAGCTCTTCTGAGTCCTTCACATTTAACTACTAAACTACTCATCTCTCCACTTCTCCCTCCCCATCAGCTCCTCTTTCCATGCTCCCCATCCTCCTAGTCAACCTGCCAGAGACCGTAGAATGATTGTCAACTCCTTTCTACCCTCATTCCTATATCCAATCAGCCAAGGTGGCAACCAGCTGCCGAATCTATAACACTCTTCACATTCGTCCCCTTCTCTACTCTACTGCTTCTCCAGGCTTTTAGCATTTCTTACCTGGTTCATTACCACAGTCTTAGGAGATCTCCCTGCCTTGTTTTTCTTCCAGTCCACTCTAAAAGGCATTCTCTTCTTAAAACTAGAGCTGATCACATGATTCTCCTGCTCTGAAATCTTTTATGGTTCTCCATTTTTACTAAATTCTCTAGGCTGTCATTTCAAAGCCCTCTATAATGTTCCCCAACTTAACTCTCCTACTTCCCATTCTACCCTCTTACTTTCCATTCATATACATCTACCCCCAGGTACTAGAATACACTTTCAGTGAATTCTTCCTTCACTGAAACACCCTTCCTCAACCCTTTCTTACTGTAGCCATCTTTAAGGCCCAGACCATAGCCTACCTACCCCTGAAAGCCTCCCAACATTGCCAAAAACCTGTTGCCATCAAGTTGATTCTGACTCATGGCGACTACACGTGTTATAAAGTAGAACTACTCCACAGGGGTTTCTTGGCTATAATCTTTATGGAAGCAGATCGCCAGGCCTTTTTTCTGTGGCACCACTGGGTGGGTTTGAATGGCCAACCTTTAGGTTAGTAGCCAAGTGCCAACCATTTGCATCACCCAGGGACTTTGAAAGATTGCCAGATCCTCCTTAATAGACTCAAGCTCTCTATCATGAATTTCAATAGCACTTGTTTGTTTCGAACTTACTAAAGATTGTCTTGCACTCCATTATATACATATATTTTCTACTAGATTTTGAGTTCCTGTGGCAGTGGAGACTAGCTCTTAATCATGTTATGTGTCTTCCATAACTAGAATAGTAACTTCCCCAATGGAAGATCTCAATAAATGCTATCTTGAATGTAATGGGATTATATGGTCTCATATTTTCAACTATACAAAGCTGCCTCACTTAAACAGATTAATATTTCTTTTTAAAAGTAATAGTAAACAGAAGAACTAGATGGTACCCGAGTACCACCACCACTGATTCTAATCAGGGTCACACTAGATAGACCCTGACAGGATGGAAAAAAAATGTAAAACAGAACCTCGTATTTCTTCAAACGAACAAACAAACAAACAAAAAAACCGGCCTACCGCACTGGCTGAGACTAGAGACTACTGCCCAGAGATATTCTTCAAACTCTGAACCAAAACTAAACCCTGAGGTCACCTTGTAGCTAAATAACAAATTGGTTCAAAAAATAATGAATATTACCCATAAGTACTGTGCTCCTTTCAAAAATCACCTATATGAGACCAAACAGTCAACAATTACTTTAAAACAAAGATGAGAATGTAAGGGGGCAGGAAAACTAGATTAATGGAAACGGAACGACCAGAACGGAAATAATGAGAATGTTCACAGATTGTGACAAATGTAGCCAATGTCACTGAACAACTTATGCAGAAATTGTTGAATGGGAACCTAAGCTGCTGTGTAAACCTTCCTGAGAACACATAAAATATTATTTAAAAAAATAATAAATACCAGTAGTCATTTCCTCACGGTCTAAGCTATATATTCATAAGATTACACAAAACTGACATTTTACATTCCTCAGGAGGTGCTCTAAGTGCATAAGCATACCTTCCTATAATTCAGAGATGCAGTTCCAAATGCCTTCAAGGGCTAAGGAGATGACACAGCTGAGTGAAGCACGATAGGGGTAAGAACAACAGCAGCATATGCCCTCCCTCTAGGTCTAGGATACAATGAGAAGGTAGAGAGATAGTGGTGAATGGAGCATACAAGACTCATCTTAAGGGGACAGCCACTACTTGGCCTCAGTGGATTGCTGCCAGGAAGGAATATAGGTCCAAGGTTGCCAGATCTTCCACTCTTTCTAAAGGCCAGAAATCATGATCTTCTGTTTTGAAACCTCCTGATTTTAAAATATTGGTAACAACGGATTCTCTATCAGCCCAGAACTACAACAACTTCTGAGGCCAACTCCTCAGATAAAGATTAGACTGGACTGTGGGACATAAAATGATACTCATGAAGAGTGTGCTTCTTAGCTCAAGTATATACATGAGACTAAACAGGCAGCTTCTGTCCAGAGGTGAGATGAGAAGGCAGAGAAGGTTAGGAGCTGGTTGAATGGATATGGGAAATCTGGGGTGGAAAGGAGGAGTGTGCTGTCACAGTATAGGGAGAGCAATTAGGGTCACATAACAATGTGTGTATAAATTTTTGTATAAGAGACTAACCTGAAATGTAAACTTTCACTTAAACTACAACAATTAAAAAAAAAACATACTTACAGAACTAGCATCAACATCACTGTGTATGGCAACCATCTTAATATCCACCTTCTTGCAAGTTATAAAATATTGGTAACAAGCCAATTAAATATTTTCAACACTGTGGGAGCCAAACCGAACATACCCATGTAGGGTGCTAGGTTTGATACTTCTGTTTTTCACATTACATCAGGAAAAAAAAAAAAAAAAAACCCACTGCCATTAAGTTGATTCCGACTCATAGCAACCCTATATAGGACAGAGTAGAACTGCCCCATAGGGTTTCCAAGGAGCAGCTGGTGGATTCAAACTGTCAACCTTCTGGTCAGCAGCCAAACATTCAACCACTGTGCCACCAGGGCTCCACATCGGAGGAAGTTCAAAGTGAATCAAAATTTTATAAGTGGAATTATGTGTTCCCATTGATTTATACTGTAATATTTATTTCTGATTGACTTTTCAATTTGCCACACCTTTTAATACTTTGCCTTAAGATTTACTGATGTTTAGACTCTTCCAAGTAGTTAACAAGCTACATGCAACTTGAATGTTATGTAACAAATTGTTTTTTTAAAGGGGCCACTTTATGAAATGTATGTTCAATTTAAAATGTAACTAACTGCTCTCTAATTTTTTAATCTGACTTTTCATATATTGGATTTTCTTTGTAAAGAAAAGCCTGTCCCCAAAAGAGGCAGAGTAATATCTAACTCAGAAGGTTAGTTAACATGAGGCTCCTGTGAGATAAAAATAGTGTAGCTGTTAAGGGCATGGGCTCTGAGCCAGACTGCTTAGGTTTGAACCTCACTTCTAACAAGCACTAGCTGACTAACCTTGGATAATTTATTTAATCAATCTGTACCTCAGCGGCCTTTAAAATGATTTACTAACCGTACCTAGATCATAGGATTACTGTAATGTTTAAGTAGATTAAGACATATAAAATCATTGGAATAGTGCCTAACATATAACAAGAACTCAATAAACAACATGAGCTGTTACTATGACCTTCCACTGGTCACAACAGAAATGGTGGGGGGTCTGGGGTAACACATCTGGGCTCTTAGAAGGCAGAAAAAAGTCTACTAATTCCAAGGATGTCTTCATGGTCAGGACAGCAAGTCTCTTCCTATGCAAAGCATGTGGCCCATGAAAATGCAACACCAAGTTTAGGTGTGCTCCACTCGAACACTGATCTGAGATCTGGGAAGTGTGGTATGGAAGGAGCTGCACTGGTTAAAAGCAGGAGAGCCTGGACAACACTAACACTCACTTAAGGAGGCACACAGCTTAGTGGTTACAGCATAAATCAGTCTGCCTGAATTTGAATCCTGTTTCTACCATTTTCAAGCTGTGTAACCTTGGGTACGTTATTTATCCTTTCTAAGCCTCCCTTTCCGAATACGTAAAATGGGGGTAAATGATACCCACTGTCAGTGTTGTAGTGAGGATTGAAAATAATATTACATGCAAAGTACTTAGCTAGTGCCACCTCACCTATAGCAAGTGCTCAAAAGGTTAGCTATTGTTACTACTTACAGATGGTTCAGCTTGTAAACTTCAATTATACCTTCCAGTAACCCACACAGAAAGGAGCCCTGGTGGCACAGTGGTTAAGCACTTGGCTGCTAACTGAAAGGTCAGTGGTGCGAACCCACCAGCCGCTCCATGGGAGAAAGATGTGGCAGTCTGCTTCCATAAAGATTTACAGTCTTGGCAACCCTATTGGGCAGTTCTACTCTGTCCTATATAGTCACTATGAGTCAGAATCGACTCAATGGCAGTAAGTTTTGGTCTTTTTGGTTTTTTTTTAACCACATGGAAGCTGATGCTATATAGAAAATGATTCAAACTAATATGGTGATATGAATCTTTGCTAACAAAAATAAATTTAAGAACATGGCATAACTGTAACAGGCTATATCTTATGCTTTCCTCTAAGCTGTTCACAAAGAGACATGTCAAAGAACAAAAGAACTCACTGAAGGCAGACCGCTCCTTTGGGCAGACAACATGTCCCCTTTATGACTGTTAAGGCAAGGCCAACATAGGGTTCTGCACATTGGAGGAGTGAGTGCTTAGTAGTTGTTGAAGCCAAGGAAGAACAAGCATAAAAGAGGAAACCATCTCCCGCTGAACTTCAATCAACAGGTGTTCTTCTGATTATTTGATAGGCTGACTAGTGCTGTTTAACTGTGTCTATAAAAATTGGTGTTTTATGTAATGCATGCAGTAAGTGAAAGAAAGCATATAACAAAGGAATAGGAAATAAAATGAACCTAAGTGAAAAAAAGGAAAACCACTGTTAACCACACAGACTTAAAATGTGTGTTATGTAAAGACATCAAGGAAAATACCTGTGGACATGATCTAATTATATGGATATATGAATATTTTGAGCCTTTTAATTAATCTATGTGTATTCTACCATAAACTTAGCATTTTCTATTTCCAGCCCATTTTTAGCTATCCCTTATGCTGATAAGTTGTACCATGGTCAAGTACTGTTTAAACAACATTTTGTTACCTGGATGTGGACTGGAGGTGATGAGGCTCCATTCATTGATATCTGAATTGTAGCTCTGAACCTTGTCATAGGTACAGCTTCCTCTGTAGCCGCAGTGGCCGCCAATGATGTAGATAACTTCATGTAAGACACAGGCAGTAGCATTTCCCACGCCTGTGTGTTAATTAAAATCACACCTTTAGATTGATCTTTACTTTTTTAAAAAAATATTTTATTGTGTTCTTTCAATATTTCTTGCAGCAAATACTGAGCTAAGTTTATTACTGTTTTTGTTATTATTGATAGTAGATGCAAGGCTTTGGGCTTGGTGCTATAAGGGATATAAGGAAGAAAAAGAAAGACTCCTTGTGTTCAAAGAATCTATGCCCTTTTAAGAGAGAGTGAGACAGACACAGATAATTAGAACACAAAGTACAGAATGGAAGAAGTACTATGAAAGAGGAACAAATGAACTGTTGTGAATGTTCAGAGCAAAGAGGCATTGCTTTTGTCTAGGGAAATCATGGCAGGCTTAATGGAGGTGGCAGGATTTGACCTGTCCTTGGTAGCTAGGACTTTGGCAGGTAGAAGTGACATGAAGCCATTCTAAGCAGAGGAAAATGCAAGCACAAAGGCTCACTTGGCAATGTCAAGTTTGACCACAGCACGTGGCACACGGGGTGGCTGTGTAGGAATTAAAGCTGGAATGACAACTTGAAGCCATATAGTAAAGGATCCTGATGTCCAACTAAGTAATCTGGACTTAACTCAGCAGGAGTGTTAAGGTTTTTAAAAAGAAAAAGGGAGGGACTGAAAAGGACACAAGGCAGAAAAGAGCTAGGTACTTCCCAGGAGAGTACTGAGGACCTAAGTTAGAAGGCCATACTTGTCTGTCAGTTTGTCCTACTGTGGTGGCTTGCGTGTTGCTATGGTACTAGAAGCTATGCCACAGGTATTTCAAATGCCAGCAGGGGTACCCACGGTGGACAGGTTTCATCAGAGCTTTGAGACTGAGACAGATAAGGAAGAAAGGTATGGAAACCTACTTCCAGAAATTAGCCAATGAAAACTTTATGGATCACAACAGAACACTGTCCGACTAGCTTGCTTTGGACAAGTCATCAGGAGAGATCAGTTGCTGGAGGAGGACATCATGTTTGGTGAGATAGAGAGCCAGCAAGGGGGAATGTCTTAGTTATCTAGTGCTGCTATAACAGAAATATCACAAGTGGATCGCTTTAACAAACTGAAGTTTATTCTCTCACAGTCTAGTAGGATAGAAGTCCGAATTCAGGGCGCCAGCTCCAGGGGAAGGCTTTCTCTCTCTGTCAGCTCTGGAAGAAGGTCCTTGTCATCAATCTTCCCCTGGTCTAGGAGCTTCTTCATGCAGGAACCTCAGGTCAAAAGGACACGCTGTACTCCCAGCACTTCTTTCTTGGTGGTATGAGGTCCCCATGTCTCTCTGCTCGCTTCTCTCTTTTATATCTCAAAAGAGATGGCTTAAGACACCATCTAATCTTACAGATTTCATCAATATAACTGCCGCTAATCCATCTCATTAACATCATAGTGATAGGATTTATAACACATAGGGAAATCACATCAGATGACAAAATGGTAGACAGTCATACAATACTGGGAATCATGACCTAGCCAAGCTGACAGATATTTCTGGGGAACACAATTCAATCGATGACAGGGAGGTAAACCTAAGTGAGATGGATTGGCACAATAGCCACAATGATGGACTCTAACATGCCAGCAATCTTGAGAATGATGCAGGATTGGGCAATGTTTCATTCTATTGTTCATAAGGTCGACAAGGGTCAGAATCGACCTGATGGTAGTTTATATTTATCTATCTACCTATCAGTCACCTATCTGAGTTAGAAGGGCACCTTGGAGATGGAGGGAAAAGCACAGAGGCAAGTTGTTGTTGTTGTTAGGTACGGCCGAGTTGGTTCCAACTCATAGTGACCCTATGTACAAAAGAACAAAACACTGCCCAGTCCTGCACCAACCTCATAATCATTGTTATGCTTGAGCCCATT
>NW_004443973.1:14618003-14623047 GCF_000243295.1 Trichechus manatus latirostris
ATCCCCTTGTTCTGTCTGAATGACTGCCTCTTGATCTATATACAGGCTCCTCATGAGCACCATCAAGTGTTCTGGAATTCCCATTCTTTGCAATGTTATCCATAATTTGTTATCATGCACACAATCAAATGCCTTTGCATAGTCAGTAGAACACAGGTAAACAACTTTCTGGTATTCTCTGCTTTCAGCCAGGATCCATCTGACATCAGCAAAGATATCCCTAGCTCTATGTCCTCTTCTGAATCCGGCTTGAATTTCTGGCAGTTCCCTGTTGACATACTGTTGCAGCTGCTTTTGAATGATCTTCAGCAAAATTTTATTTGCGTGCAATATTAATGACATTGTTCAATAATCTCCACATTCGGTTGGATCACCTTTCTTGGGAATAGGCATAAATATGGATCTCTTCCAGTCAGTTGGCCAGGTAGCTGTCTTCCAAATTTCTTGGCATAATGAGTGAGCACTTGGTAAAACAGACAGGCCTTGATGACTGACTGAATTAGAGACAAATAAGACTGATTCTGAGATCTTGAGCTGGGACACACTGGGCATAGAAGATTGAGTAGGAGGAAATGGGCTCAGCAGGGGAAGAAGAAAAGAGGAAGGGAAGATGATAAAGCTCATTTTAGTTGAAAGCGTCAGTTTAGTCTTTCAACCAACTTTTACTATTATCGCTACGTGCAAGATGTAGTTCACTCTCCTTGTTCATTTCTACTCCAAAATAAAAGTGGGCTTGCAAGCAGGGAAGTTATAACTGGGGGGTCGGGTGGGGGGAGAGGTGGCAGAGGTTTAGAAGAACCTAAACAGCCAAGTATTTATTTCTTCTCTGTACATCATTAAACAAAAAAGGAAAATGAATTTGAAATCTGACTCTACCCAATTTAAGCTCCTATTACCACAGAAGGCTGCTGGCTTGTTGCCATGACTACAAGATAAATTAAGTTGGGAAAAATAATGGTATCCATTGTATAGAAAAACGGAAAACTAAAAATGTAGCACAAAAGCCCACCCATCAGAACCAGTACCAGTCAAAACTGCACATGACTGACAAAGTGTTACTCTTTCCTAATGGAGACTATACTTAAACGGGTATCAAAACTTCAAGTTACAAATAAAAAACCCTGAAATTTCAGACCCAGCTGGTAGGTAGGGGAGGCTTTGGGGTCTGAGATTCTCCCATTCCACTCAAGGCTAAGGCAAGAACACATATGGCTTTCTCTCAGCACCAATATACCATTACAACATTTTTTTCCCAGCATGCATTGTTCCAAAATTATTTTTAAAAAATTTCAGAAAATTAATAAATTTTCATCCTAAAAGAAATATACTCTAACCTACACAACCATTGAAATTATTATGAAACAGCAGCAGAAATGCACTGAGATTTATAATAGTTGCTAAAATATTTGAACCTTGTTTCTTTTGTAAGAGAGGAGTCAGACAGAACATTCTAAACCACCCTGGGGAGGGGACCGGGAATAGGTAAGTGGGGGTCAAGCTTAGGCAGAGCTAAGAACCAGACCAGCAATAGCAACGGGCATTAAGCTACCTTCTCCCACTCTACCAACTATTGCTGAACCTGTCAATGTATTATGCATATAAGAATATGACAATTTTGAAGATATTAGTCATAACCCTATCAAAACTGACATGTTCTTCTATAATGACTAATGTCTAACGTTTACTGTGCCAGACACTGTTTGCTGCACTTCACATACATAAATTCATTTAATCTTCTTTATAACCCTGAACCTCGGTGGCAGAAACGGTTTGTGCTACACTACGTACCTAAAGGTTGGCAGTTTGAACCCACCAAGCGGTGCCATGGAAAAAAGGCCTGGCAACTTGCTTCTGTAAAGATTACAGCCAAGAAAAACCTATGGAGCAGTTCTACTCTGTCACACATGGAGTTGGAATTGACTCCATGGCAATGGGTTTGTTTTCTTTTTTTTTAGGTGATGTTGTTAATCCCCATGGTACAGATGGCAATTTGCCCAAGCCCACCAGCAAATAATGGAAAGGTAGGATTTGGACCCAAGCAGTCTGGCTTCAGAACGAGCGAGCCTGATCACCAGAACATTCTGCCTTTCAGGCTTCCTGCTTGTCACCCAAGGATCACATCAGGTCAGATTCCCAACTCAGGTCAAATTCCCACACCCTTGCTAGCATTAAAAAAGAAACAGAAAGGCCTGGGAAGAAACATTTGGGATAAAATGACACAAACTTGGTAACAAACTACTGGTTGTTTTTGTACAACTCCCCAGCACCAATGAATAAATGTAATTAAGTAAGGCTCCAGTTCAACTTTTCTTGCCAACAGAAGGGAAAGAAAGTAAAGCTAATGTACTGCCAAACACAGCAGAAAATAGTGTTTATCAGACAGATATTGAGACCCAATAGCGTGCCTGGCTCTGTGGGCCACATGTGGAAGGTTATGGAGTCTATGCTCCTCTGCCCATGAGACAGGACTTGAATTACAAAAAGCAGGGATTATTTGTGTCTAGCTTTTGGGAGAATGTTACATCCTACAGAAACCAAATCTTTCAAGATTTTAATTAAGGACCTCTTAAATGACAGATAGCCAGAGCATTTTAAGAGGGAAAAAGTTTAATATTTAAAAGAAACTGATCTGGTGCAGAATCTAAGAGTTCGATGTCAAGAGCAAGCAAACAAAAACAAAAAACTGATACTTAAAACACGAGCTAATAAAACCACCCAGCTTACTCTCTTCATCTAATCTTTGTCTTAAATATAATTTCTTAAGACTCAAAGCAAGATCTAAGCTCAACCCTTAGGGCACAGAGTAAGTAGAATGAATTATACTGTTTTTTGTTTTTTTTTTTTTTTTTTTTATAGAAGTGATATTACTTTTCTAGCCTGACTACTGTATTCTAATCACGTAACTCTTAGAGAAGTTGGGGACTCCACTATGCTGCTTTTACTTGGAACATTCTGTGCAACATTATTTGTGTAGTCCACATAGTTCCTAGATAGCATTCCAAAATGATAAATTCTTTTTAAAGTTACTGCAAGAGAAATGTGACCACTAGCCTAACCTCAAACATCTAAAAATACAGAATAAACACAATCTGCACTTACCTTTAATCATGTTTGCGATAGGAATCCATTTCTCTTTTAATGGATCATAGAACTCGGCCTCTTCTGCTGGAGCCCCTTTTCTGTAACCACCTAAAGCATAAACACAGCCACCTAAGGTGACTGCACAGTGGTAATACCTAGCATTGAGCATTGGCAAACCTTCTGTCCATTCATCACTTTCACTGTTATAGATCCACACCGTGTCAAGAGCTTCTATGTTATCTGTCCTGTAACCCCCAGTTACATAAATGTTGGGTCCTAAACATGTAACACCATAGCTCTCCCTAGTATAATCTGGTATTTCTGCTCCCTGAATCCAAACATTCGTCAAAGGATCCCATATGTGAACCTCGGATAGAGGATGCCAGTAATAGCCTCCAACGATATACATGGTGGCTGTGGACCTCTGGGAAATCTCTTTATGCACAGGATTCAAAGCATTGTATATTAAAGATCGTATCTTATTTTCTGTTAGTAGGCAGCTTCTTTGAAGGCCTAAAGCTGTTTTTAAATACACTGGATCTATATCTACATTGATATAGCTTAGCAGATTATACAGGCATTCAATTCGATTTTCTACATCATGAGCAGTCCATTTAATAACTGGCTCTATGATAGCTTCTTCTTTCCAAACACTGAGATTCTTTCTGGACAAGATAAAAAGAAACTTCTCCAGGCTGATTTCCAGAAATTCTTCTTGTTGCCATACTTCCTTAAACCTTGAACATAGAATTCTTCGTGATTCCTTCTCCAGTTCTGGACACACATGAAATTCTGCAAAGGAATGCATTCCAATACAATTATCAATATCCAGGTGCCTTACCAAAAACTGCTCACAGGCCTTCTTTACTGAAAGGAACTGTAGCAAATCGGCTGCTTCAAGCAGGCTCTGAACGTTTCTTTTAGTTATTTCAATTTGGGAAGTGTATGCATAATTTACAAGGCCTTCCAGAATATCATGGTGGATACCAGAGAGTTTTATTTTGTTTTTAAATTTTTCTTTCATGTCAGCTGTGAACATTGCCTTAAAATAATTGCTGCAAGCAGCTAAAACAGCTCGGTGACAATGGAAGATTATGCCTGAAGGACACTGAAGGGTAATATCAGTAAATAATCCATCCAAATAAAATGTTCTGAATGCATCCAGAAAATCCACTGGATGTGACGAATCCTTGAAAAGATAAATATAATCTTCTTGTCCTTTTAGAGCCATGGCTGCAAGAAATATGAAAGAATAAATGTGTTTTCAATTTTGCATTACCTCAAGTAATAAATGCTAAATATTCCAATCATCAAATGATTATCATCGGATATACTACAAAAGTAGACTAAGTTCAGCATTCAAAGTTACAAATGCAAAATACGGATGCACCGCTTTGTAACTGATATGATGATCAATTTAAATTCAGGGTAGCTCAGAGCATGAAATGTGGCACCTCAGGTTTTTCAGTTGTCTTTTGAGAAGAAATAATTGATTTGCTACCCCCATTCATCCCGTCTCCGTAATCTGCCCTGGGCTGACAGTTCGAGAAGCGATTCCACAATAGGCAAAACCAAGCGCCCAAGCGGTCCCGACACACAATTCAATATTTTTCTCTAGCTCCGTCTCCTTTTCAAATCACACAGAGATGCCAAGAAAGGGATGATCGAAATAAAACTGGACAAGAAGAAATCTCGGGAAAAAAGGGAAACCTTGTGCCTTTTTTCCAAGGAACGAGAGAAAAGGAAAATGGCCCAGCCGCCGTCGCAGCCCCTCAGCCACGCGCCCCCTCCCGCGAGGCTGCCGCAAGGGTTTCCGCGGGTCCCGCTCCCGGGCCCTCAGGCCCACCACGCTCCTGCCTAGAGACCGCCCCGCCCCGGGGCCTGGCGCGGGGACTCGGCTCGAGAGCCCCGCGCTGGGCGCGGTGCCCGCGCCCCTCTGCCCGGAGCTCTGTACAGGTGTGGG
>NW_004443973.1:14623261-14629168 GCF_000243295.1 Trichechus manatus latirostris
CTGGCCGGCGGGCTAGTGGCGGGCGGCGACACCTCCGGACCCTCTGACCATCTTTGGAAGAGGCGCGGCGGAGGCTGCCTGCTAGTGCAGCTCCAGCCCACAAGCGGCGCCTATTTTGGTGCCCAGGCTGCTCCCCCGCCTCCGACCGAATAGCCCCCCACGCGTCCCGGGCGCGGGGCCACTCGCAGAAACTCCCCCGTCACCGGGCGGCGCTGCGGGCGGGGGCAGGGCGGGCAGGCGCGCGGCTGCGGCCCCTCCCAGGCGGTTCCCCCCGGCAGCAGGTGGGACGGCTTCCACGAGGGGAGTGCCCGCGCCGCTAGCTTTCGACTCAATCTTCGGATCTATCTGCCTCTCTCTCACACACGCGTATACACTCGTGCTTATTCTCTCAGAGAAACTGTAAATCATGACTTAAGACCATGGGGAGTGGGAGTGAGGCGTTTTTCTCCTCTCTCAGTAGCTCTCACCAACCTAGCCCCTAATGGTGGGCGGAGAGGTGGAGGTGAAATTGTGGAAAGAATGCAGCAAAACTAAAGGTCTAGCGTTGAAGTTGCCTTCAAAATGCTAGAAGTAGCCGAAGCTTTTCCACAAACCCCATCCCATCTTCAGCAGAGCACTCAGAGGCTGATTTGCACACCATGAGTTAACCTGGAAGCTTTGAGAAAAACTGGGACCTGCAGGGGCCAAGGCTAAATCCCGGTGTGCTAGGATTCAGGTTATTTAGATTTAGAGCGGAGTAGCTAGAAGGAGCAGCCTCCAGCTTTTCTTCCTGGTGGTGATGGCCAGTCCAGTCATATAAAACTACCCACGTGCTACACCAGAAAGTTCATTTTCTTATTCCAACAAAAGCCAGTATCAAATATTTTCATTTCTCATTCATTCATTATTAAGATTTTCTCGATAGCCTTCTGAGTGCTGGAGTGCACTGGTAATAGAGTGGTGAGAGACGGTCCATAGCTCTCATGGGACTTACAGTCCAAACACCTTCAGGGAGGAAGGAGGGTAGGATGAAACCACCACCAGAGACAGGCCCCGTGTGTTTCTCAGAGTATGGTCTCTGGAATATAAAAAATGGACAATGCACATACCGTATATGATAATAGAAGTCTGGATTCGTAAGTCCGGGAAGCCAAACCACAACCTCTGCAGATATTGGACCAGAACAACAAGGACTTGATCAGTGACTGCCAAGTTTCCTGTTTTTACCCTCTGCTTTCAACTCGGGATCAACCAGAAAAAGCCGAATATGCTCCCTGAATCAATTAATTAGTCTCCTCCACCTTCCCAGGCCAACAACCTACAATCAGAGAATACCCGAGGCTTTCTCTTTTTTTTCACTGTAAAGCTTTCCTGCTTCCCTCCCACTCTGAGCCTCTGCCAAAGACAAGTGATGGTGGCTAGCTACCTTGCTATCGCAAGCTCTGAATAAATAGCCTCCGTTTTTCTCATTTGGTTGGTCTTCATTTAATTCCACAGGTCAGACCATCTCAGTTGAATTATCTGGGATGCTGGTTATGCAGCAGCACCCTCACCACTCCCACCCAGACTACTGAATTAGAATCTCTGGGGCAGAGACCTAGGAATATGCATTCACCAGGCAAATCTTAGGCAGAGTTGGCAGAATGTGTGCTGGACCCAAAATGGAAGAAAAATGAGAAGTTTAACTTCTCAACGTTTGGTAAACAGTTTAGTGGAGAAGGAAAGCATATGAGATTTAGTTTCAGGCTAAAGTTTATCCCTGCCACTTATCTGCCATAGATTAACCATCCATACTCTGATTAATGGAAAATTGAGAGATTTATTGAAAGAAAAGAGACAGCTCGAGTTGGGAATAGACTAAACTCCATGTGGTGGAATCCAGTAATCAAAATGGCAATTCAGTAGTAATATTTTATAGGAAGTAAACAGTGGATATGAAACACGTTACTTGATTGGTATTCACAAACTTAGAGTATCAAAAGACATTATTTGATTGTTAAATACAGGCTTAGATCATTGAAAGACATTACTAGATTGGTAGTAGATCATTTTAAGGCAGGACTTCCTGTGGGGGAACTTGTAAGGCAGGACTTCCTATGACAAGCGGTGTAAGGTAATTGGCTTAAAAGAGTATACATCACTTTCTTAGATTGGTTATAGTGTGGCAGTTACACTGGTAATTGTGACGTGAGGGGGTTGCAGTTTAGTTACATCATCATTACTGAACATTCCTCTCTTAGTCAGAAGATGGCTGCCACTAGGGTGAAAATGGAACCAGCAAACAAGGAATTGCACCCAATCCTCACACTTGCCATTTCAGATCTTATCAGGTACCTTAATTTTTTTTCTTTAATTTCTTTACACATTCCGTCCTTTTGATCAAGGATTTCAAGAGAAATTCTTTGATCAGTTCACTAGCTGCTGTTCTGAAAAAAGGGTTTCTTCTGCATGGACTTTGAGCATATGGTTATTCTGGATGGCTGCTTACTTACACGTCTTTAAGACCTTGGGTGCTATGCATGTGAAAAGTTTACTATTATTGTTAGATGCTATCCAGTTGGCTCTGACTTATAAGTGACTCCATGCACAATGGAATGAACTCCTGCCTGGTACTTCTTTCAAGACAGATTTGTTCACTCTTTCGGCAGTCCATGGCACATTCAATTTTCTTCAGCACTCTAATACAAAGGTGTCACTTCTTGTTCAGTCTTCCTTATTCACCGTCCAACAGTCACATGCATATGAGACAACCAAAAAAAATTATAGTCTGGGTCAAGTGCACTCCAGTCCTCAACATGTCATCCTTAATTTTTAACATTTCAAAAAGGTCTTTTGCAGCAGATTTGTCCAAATGTAACACATCGTTTGATTTCCTAACTGCTGCTTCCAGGGGCACCGGCCATGGATTCAAGAAAAATGAAATCAAACTATAAATAGCAGCAGAACATTGTGAAAAGATAGCTGGGCACTATTTGACGTCTTCACCTTGCCGTAGCTTAGCCTCTTGCTTCTGTGGCTTTATTATTTGAGGGTTAGTGCAGTGCAGGCCACATTAGATGAATAATCTGACATCTGATGTCTTATTCAAGGAGTGTGCTCAAGTATGTCTGAAATATAAGTACCATCAATGTATATTATTCTTTTCATAGGCATTAAATGGGTCTTTTGAGTAACGGCATTTATGAAAAGTTTCACACAAAATTTAACAGTCCCTACGATTGTTACAATGACAATGAGTATTATTAATCTGGTTGACAATATGGAAAATCCATGATCCAATGCCTGAGGGTAGCCAACTGAAAATATCTAAAAAAGGGAAGCCTGAGAGTGGAGAATTCCATCAGATTTGTGGATTGTGCAACTACTTGAGTGAGCTTAACAAAGGCATTCCTATGCCAAGAATTGACGGGAGCTGTGATGAACAACAGTATGGGCAGAAAGTTTAAGAAGAGCTTCATAGTGGAGAAACACAATCCAAAAGAAATAAACAAAGGCTACCAGCATATAAATAATAATGATGACAAAATAAACTATTCTCTAAAACTGGTGTTATAAAAAGAGGTTTGGGTTTCCAGGGAAGAACAAAATATTAAAACAAGGAATAATACCTTGCAGTTGGAGTCCAATGACAATAAAAAGGATTAGGATAATTGGAAAACAAGTTCTTAGTCCCTCTACAGCTAAAATTTTTCTATCCTAAAAGTTTGAGTTTATAACACAAAAAGCTATTTTAAAATCCATGGCAGGTTACAATTTCAAATTAAGCAAAAATGACTATAATGGTCAAAAGGTGGCACTACAAATGAGTTAGATCATTAAAACCATCCAAATACAACTAAAAATTTGATCCCAGTGGCTAAGAAAAATTCAAAAAGAGTTAAAGCCGTCATTTAAACAACTTATTTCACAGATACCAACTGGCATCATACAATCACCAAAACTACCAGGATATAATTCTGCAATCATGCATAGCAGCTAATGTGAATATGAAGATATAAAAAAATGATAAAGAAAAAGGCAACTAGTCCAACTTTTACTGAAGGCTGCATAGGCAATTTCAGGTCAGGTCCAAAGATCTTGGACAGCACTCTACACAGCCGTCATCTGCTTCTCTTCCTGGCAACGTCTGAATTTTAATTTCAAACCTTCATGAGGCTCAACAGTCCATTCGGGAGTCGGGGCTTTCTACGGTTGGGATAAATGATTCCAAGCCTTAACTCCTATAATTTAGCAGCACAAGAATTAGTGAAAATAACCATATAAAATACTTTCCATCAATGTTTGAGAGAATCTTTTAATTGATGTCTTTTCCAGTAAACATGATGTCCAGGTTGAATATTAGGTAACTTAGATATTTCTTCCTTTTGATTATCAAAACCTTCCTTAACCTGTGCAAAGTATTCCTTAGAATATTGGATCACAGATTTACAATATTGTAACAAGTCAAATTGAGCTAAATTTGAATCAAGGCATGTTGCCCAATAAGGGAGGGGCATTGGCCGTCCAGTGATAATTTCATGAGGAATCAATTTGTGAGGTCCAAATGGAGTAGTTCTTAAATTTAAAAAGACCAGAGGCAGCACCTTAGTCCAAGGAAATTGTGAAGGTTTGGAAAGTTTGGCTGGTTGAGTTTTTATTATACCATTAGTTTTTTCAACTACACCAGAAGATTGAAGGTGATAAGGACAATAAAGTCTTTGAAAATTTCAGAAGATTTTACATATTTCCTTAATTATTTGCCCAGTAAAATGGGTGCTTCCGTCACTACAAAGGACCCTTGGGGCTCCCCAAGTGGGGAAAATGTTCTCAAGAAGTTTTTTAGTCACAAACGTGGCAGTAGCTCGATAACTGGGCAAAGCCTCTACCCAGTGAGAAAATCTACAAATAATTACTAATACAAATTTGTAACCACTTGAGGGGGGAAGCTGGATAAACTCAATCTGCCTTTCAAGCATTGGTCCTGATGGTAAGGGAAATCTCCCAGGTGGAACTTTATAAGATTTACCTGAATTAAATTGAGAACAAATTGAACACTGGGAAGCTACTTGTTCAGCAGTATTTCTTTAAAATCTCTATCATCTTATCTCTTCCCAAGTGGGTATTCATACACAATGCCTCCAGTATAGGGGTTTGCAGGGATTTGGGGAGAACTAAGTTCTCCTTGGGTCCCATCTATATTCCAGAGATGGGACATTGGGAGCAACCATGTTTCTCCCATTTTTCAACCTCATCATGTAATTTTGTATGTTCAAATAAATCCTTAAAGGCAATTCCTCCAGGCCTAGAAAGATTCTCTACAAGCATGTTAAAAGGTTGTTCATCAATAGGATCAATGCTAGAGGCCCTACTACACAGCATTAACAGGATACAAGCCATAACCAACAACACACAAACTCCAGAAGTTAGACATCTTAGTCATCTAGTGCTGCAATTACAGAAATACCACAAGTGGATGGCTTCCACAAAGAGAAATTTATTTCTTCACAGTAAAGTAGGCTAAAAGTCCAAATTCAGGGCGTCAGCTCCAGGGAAAGTGTTTCTCTCTCTGTCGGCGTGCTCATCGATGTTCCCCCAGACTAGGAGCTTCTCCACACAGGGACCTCAGGTCCAAAGGACACACTCTGCTCCTGGCACTGCTTTCTTGGTGGTATGAGGTCCCCCTGTCTCTCTGCTCACTTCTGTCTTTTATACTAGATAACTAGGATCTTCTAAAAATTAAACACTTATACTCATCAAAAGACTTCACCAAAAGAGTAAAAAGAGAACCTACAAACGGGAAAAAACTGTGGACATTGCAAGTCAGAAAAAGGTCTAATCTCTAAAATCTACAAGAAAATCCAACACATCTACAACAAAAAGACAAATAATCCTATTAAAAAATGGGCAAAGGAAATGAACAGACACTTCACCAAAGAAGACATTCAAGTG